>NC_089742.1:74003624-74111124 GCF_040412425.1 Macrobrachium rosenbergii | reverse complement strand
TCATACTTATATTTATTAAGATTTCCAATGTCTATTATGCCAGACCTACACCACTGACTTTGAGGCTTCCCATGTTCTCCCTGACTTAAGGTTTGTTCCTGCACCTTTCCAACTTATCCACCTTCACAGCACAGGTTTTTTTTTTTTTTTTTACCCTGTTTGGTCTCTTAACCGTAACCTCTTCCCTTCTTACTCATTACCCAGCAGTCTTCATTTTCTTGCTTTCCATGACCCTCACATTAAACTCCCAGATTTCATTATCACAGTTTGAAAAACTGAGTATATTTCTAGGACCCATTAAAGTCCAGGGGCTCAGACCGAATCATTTTGACATTTCTAGAGACGGAAATGTGTTCTATTGCCTTCAAATCCCACTAAAAGTTTTGGCTTCCGGCGCTCGGCCCCGGACCTTGCTGTGGGAGCGCTCACCCCAGACCACCTAGTTTTATGCCTCGCACCTACGGCGCTCGGCAGTGGTACTGTAGTATTTCCTATATTACAAATCATAATATCCATCTGGTCGCCCAGTGAAATTTCCTTAAAATATCCACTGAATTCAGGTCTGCTTTTAGTGCCACTCTAACAAACATTATGTGTATAATAATGGGGTCTACGAAAACATTCAACAAATTCCAAACATTTTTCCTGAAAATCATATATTGACAATTTGAAACAGATCTCCTAGCCATCCAGAATGACTACTAGTCTACTCGGATACGAGGAAAGCTATGTGAGAGACAGAGTTCGTGAAGCCCTTCTCGTCTGTGTGGACTTAGTTATAAACCATAGTAACTAAGTGGTATCATCAGTGGCTTGCACCTTGGGGGTCCTCACTTCAAGTCTTGCTTATACAGCAATAGATTTTCCCTTGCACATGACCTTCTTGTTTTTGTGAGCTGAGGATGGAGGGTTTTGTGGCGGTTGGAGGTACATAGATGGGTACATAGGTCTACCTGCTGAGACATCCTTGTTCTGAAAGGTCTCACTTGAGTGGAAAGGGGGCATGGGTGCTGATCATATGCATGAGTATGTTCAGTCTCTAAACAGTGGTGTACCCTATCCTAAGAACTAATGACCAACTTTTGCATTTTATGGTTAATGTATTCAGAGAAGCTGCCTCAATAGAAATGGAGCAGTATTCTTAATATTGGTAAAATAAATTACGTGGATTACAGTTTAGATGTATGAACTGAATGGGATGGCATCTTAGTGACAGGACTTCCATGGTATTTAGAACAAATGGGTTCCTCTTGAATATAATCCACAGATCATTATTATTGGCATGCTAAAGTAATCAGTCATTTTGAAAGTATTCTAAAATGTTTCCTTTATAGGCAGGTACTTTCATCGTGGTCTGCTGGAACAGGAGCAGCTACATTCCTTGGACCCATGATATATTCAATTCTTACCACTGGAGGCCTTGATCCACGCCATGCACTTCTGATATTCCTAGCAATACCTGTAATAACTGCAGTGAGGTATTTCAATTTTGGCCTGTCCAAGTTATTCCAGTTTCTTTAATTATATCTATGTAAGTATCCGTGATTCTACGATAATTCTCTGTTACCATGGCAACACAAATATTAACCGAGTCAAATTATTACGATCACAATCATGTCTTATAACGTCTCCCTGTAAATTAAGCTGAGCATTTTAAAAATGTGAAACCCAGAAGGTGTTCCTGAACTTTCATTTGATGCTTGAGTTACAGCACATGTTATTTTCAGTGACACAAATATTTGGTTTCAGGATATTTTGTTTTCTATAGGGAGTCTACTATTTGGTTCTTTTTTACCCATATTTGGTCATGTAGGACGGGGTTTTTATTATGTTTTAATAAAACTTGTTAACTAAACACATTGAATCCCTCAGACCTAGCCTTAACCTTTCTTGAAAAATGCGCCGTGAACCTTACAATTCTGAGAAATAAAGTTTTGTAAATTTCCAAATGTAAGAGGAAAGTAAAAGAAATGTAAGAGAAAGTTTTTAAACCTTGTGTTAAGGACACTCTCATTGCGAATGTCTGAATGATAGTTGAAGGCTTAATATTTTGGGACATAAGAAATTGAACTGTCCAGATGTCTCCAATGGCATTATCAACCTCATGAATCTCTTATGCTGTAAATATCACAAGATGGTGTCCATACTTTCAGAACCTCTTGATAATGTGATCACAAAATCTGCCAGTTGTATGTACACATACAAACATACACTTATATATACACACACAAATACATGGTTGTTTTTATTATGGGCTTTATTTATTCATTTCTTTTTCGATTTAGTAACCTCATTGCATGCACTTCTGAACCTGATGCAGCTTAGCTTAAACTAACATAATCTAACCCAACCTACTCTAAGAGAAAGAATTTTTTATAGCATAGTTCTTGAAAGAGAGAATTTTACAGAATATATTTTTTTCATTCTTATTCAAATGTTTTTATCATTTAAGTCTTTTCTATTGATGTTTAAAACAGGGAAAAAGAGAAAATGAAAGAAAAGGAGGGAGGAAGAGAAGGGAAAACAGAATCCCCACAGTACCAGTTGCATTATCATAGAGGGTCATGGTGGTGCACATACCGCCCTCCCCCCTCCCCGGTAGCAAACATGGCTCAAACATGTCCATTTACTGTTGAAGTTGATAAACACTATGTAAGATAACATTTGGTTTAGAGTTAGCTTGCTAGGCCTTGCTGTGTTACCCATAATCTGGTCAGAAAATGATAACTACTCTGGATCAGAACCTAATTTTTTCGTGAAAGAAGCATGGCATACTGAAAAAGGCAAGCCCATTCCACTAAATATCATAACCAGTTATAATAAAAAAAACTGTTGTTTCTGTTCCTAAGTAGTTTATATAGTTTTGTTTTTAGTACAGAGAATTATTACCCATATCCCGTCTAACATTAACAATAAATTGCTTTTAGTGATTGATTTTTGCAATATTTGGGGCTTCTCAAAACGAAATATAGTTTACTTATGTATAGGCAAATCCTCAAATAACCACTAGTTCACACCAACTTTTGCTACTTAAATGAAACCAAAAGAACATGAGTGAACAATACATTCAGATCTCACGATAGCATTGCTATTACTGCCATGGGAACTACATCAAACACAAACTAATGTTTTTACAGAAGAGAAAATAACAATTTTAAGCAACATGTTTACAATAACTTTACAGTAACTCAGACCACCAAAATATTTGAAAGTTTTATGTAATGTTATCATATGAAAAAGAGGATCATGGGTACTGACTCTCATCATCAGAGTTACTGATTTAATGCAGCAGGAACTTTACATGACTGAACTTGCTTTTTTTATTCTTAGCAATGGTAATTAATTTAACAGAAACTCCTTTCCTGCTGTACAAAAAGTTTTTGTTGCAACTGCTCAGACAGCCAGATGTAACATTCTCGGACATCTGATCTGGCCATGCTGCTTGTGTTGAAGATGCAGCCACAAGCTTGTCATCACCTAATGACCAGCCATAATTTGTGAATGATCCCAGATCTGTTTAGGCACTACGGGGATATTTTGTCTACAAGTGTAGACAGAGCTGTCCATTAGACATCCAGTACAAACTCTTCTTCTTCAGCTGAGGGCAGAAGTTTAAGGAGAGTTGACTTGTTGTTTAAAAGCTTGTGAACTCTTAGGTTCTTCAGCTCAGACACCCTAAACTCATCATCCTGCCCCATGTCCACAGCCACCAGCAGGTCTCTGATTTGCTGGAAGATGTCTGCTGTCATTATGTTTGAAGGATTCTCATCTACATCACAAAGTGCTTGTAAATCCACCTCTTTCCAGCTTGTCTTTTTACAAGTGAAGAAAAGAAAACTGGTGGTATTGTTCCCACATAGGCTGTGGATGAAAGGCGGTGTTCTACATTGCACTGGGATCAGTGCAGATTCAATCTCATGGTCAGGCAGATAGCTGGGTGGTGTAGGTGGCGCCCACGTGTCCAAAAGTTCTTGGAAAAGTACAGAAGCATAGTACACACATGAAATGAAGACATCTGTGTTGTATGCACTGATGACTACTCGTACCACTCCCTCTTTCTGAAAGCTGTGGACTATATGTAAAATAACTCTGTTATCTACTTCCTACTGATTAAATTGGAGCTCTACAATGTCACTCACAATACCATTTGACACTAACCCGCTATTTGTTTTCTCCATGAAACCATCACCTAAATAGAAATCAGTTGAACCTGTTGATGACTTCAGCTCTTCATTTTGGCTCCATGCCTTACACAGAAAGTTCAGAAGTGCTGTTTCGTTACCAGAAACCATTGTTACCAGAAACCAAGAAAAACTTCTGTGGACCAGGAACTATGTAATGCTCGCAGACTTTAAACACCTATGCTTGTCTTGACTTGGCATACTTGTGCTGCTTCCCTGAAGCTTTGAGACTGCTTAGGCTGTACTGGTCACAGAAGTGGATACTGGCACTCCCTCTGGGAATACTGTCTGGGATGTTGTGGAGGTATCACCTTGCAATTGCTTCAAATGTCAAGACCACCAGAAAGTTTCAAATATTGCAGCTGCCACCACAGATATTTTTAGCAAATCTTTAAGGAGATGACAACCTTGTTCACCTTGGTTTCCTTATTCATGGTTTTTACTAATGTGGACTTTATTCCAACTGCTCTCATTGCTCCACCATCATTGAACAATGAGAAAACTTGGTATGTTCATGCATTCATGATATCAACTTCATTTCAAGTGGTAGCTAGCTGGGTCAGGCCTAGTAAAGCCGCCACCTGGTCACTTTCAAGGTTTTATTGCCTTGATTTTCTTGTGAGATGTCTTCTACTTGACTACTTTGGTTTTCTTTTGCTGACATCTAATACCCTTAGAGAGATTTAAGACTAATGCTGTTCATTTTAGTCAAGTCAACCTGGATATTAGGCTCTCCATGTTGCCCTATGCAAAAGGTGACTAGGACTGTCACTTCTTCTCTGAAGGGATTTGTGCATTGAGTCTATAACTTAGAATTGTCTCTCTCCCTCTGGACACACAAGTCTGGTCAGATCCATGGATGGGACTCTGAGAAGATACTTCTGTGGTGGTAGGCTGGATGAACACCCATTTGGTGTGAGGAGCAATCATGGAGTGGAACCTACCACTGAATGTGAAGACCTATATATCTGCTTGGACCGACTTTACAGTAGAAGAATACACACATCAATCTTCTGAATTCTTTGGGAAATTTTACAAAATCTTCATCATAGGAGTAGTGATCATAAAGGGTGCTAGCTGGTGCATAAATCTGATGACAGAGATGATCCATGTAGCAGTCATCAGGCATTTCTTCCACACTCTGGCTAAAGACTGGCATCCTATTTGGTACATATTGTAAGTACGTAAATTTTTTAGAATGACACATCTACAACTGCATCCTATAGGAAGGTGTCGTTGGTGCTTGTACATATCCAGGTATGTCCCAAACAGCATCAATGGAGCGTTTTTGTGCAGGCATCTGACATAGAGTTGGCACCCATTAGCATTCCTAAAGTGTTGTTAATGTGGTTGGGTAGCAGCTTCCCTTGTTCAATCTCACCTGAAGAGAACCCTAGTGTGTGTCTCCCAGTCTACTGTAGGAATGTTGAGATACTCTGGGTACCATGTCAAGAGGCTTAACTTGTGCTGTATCTTCCCCTAAACATGTCATTGAAGTGGCGCCTTGGATGGCCAGATTTCTTGGTGATTAGGACCATTTGTGTACACTTGCAGGAACTTCTCAGATACTGCCCCTTTTCATGTCTTTATCTAACTGTTCTCTGAGCTCCAGTTCCCACTTCCCTTTAAGTACTGATGTTGAGGTGTGTCATGCATGGAGACATCACCTCATCAGGTGAATGAGGTGGTGCTTGCCAACAACCATTGTTAGTGTCTCCCTTTCTGTGATGAGGACATCGCTTAGAAATGATGAAGTGGCTTCAGTCACCACATACCTTTGAATGGTTGAGCATTACAAAATCATCTCTTGCACCAAGCCAATTCATACTGAGGGCAGGTAGTAGAATGTTGAAGCTCCTTAGAGATTCACAAAGTAAACTTCTTGTTTGGTTATACAATTGCTCAACAGATTTTAAAGGGTTAGAGAAAAGGTAAACTAGGTTAATGCTGGTCAGTCTATCAAACATCCCATTGAAGGATGACATGAAAGCTTCCTGTTTGGCACATACTTGGGGTCATGTCTGCAACTGCACTTATAAATTCATACTCCATATCACAAGTGTTTTGGACACTCTGGTAACTACCCAGGCTGGTGATTATAGGCTAGGAATGATTGTCTGCAATGTCACTGATAAAGCAGACAGTTTCATCAGTGGCTTCCTTTAACCCCTCCACTGCTTCAAGTGCTGGTTTTCTAGCAATTGTAATAGACATTTTTTCTTAGGCATGATAGCCTGTTAGGCTCGTGGTTCCCACCACAACCATTACAGATTGGACCAGCTAGGTAATTCTGCATTGTGTTTTGTTGCTGCAATGTCATGGATTGCATTTGTGCCATTATCTGGATCAGCCATGAATTGCTTTTTATGCCAGTTTCTCACCAGTTGGTGAAATTGCTCCTGTGGGCTACTTCATATATAAAACACAATGTCCAGAGGGCATCTACACAATTTAACATATCATACATTTAAAAAGTCTGTCTTTTTAGCATTTATCATAGAAACCTACTATGAGCTGACTATCTTATTCCAGCTTTGCATTGCACTACAAAGAAGCTCTTACAATGCACTGCCTGATTGATTGAAGTGCAATGACCTGTCAAATGAAGTGTCACTTTAGGTGAAAGACACTCCAATGCATGTTTTTTAGCCTGGTTCTTAGTGTTCATGGCAGCTGGAATGCTTACAAAGAACGTTCTCTACACAGCTGAATATATCCCTGGCCTGAAAAGGAGGTAACAATATCTCTCAGGCTAACCCAAAGAGCTTGGAATCCACACTGCAGTTCAATCATCAGTGCATGGGCCTGTGATGATGCAATGTGCTGGCTAGGAAGGGACTCTGTCAGCAGATCTCCAGGGCCTCAAAGCCCTGTGGCCAGGTAATGATAGTCTACTTGGCATATTCTTTCCCCATAGTATGGCTACTCGCTGCACCAGGGTCAGATGTGCAGAGAGCAGGACACTTATTGAATGTGTATCTGCGTGCAAGGTGCGAGTGAGAATGAGTTGAGGAGTTGCAGTGGCCCCAGACTGCTGTCTTCAGAAGTTATTGCTCCTCTAGTTATCAGATATTATTTTGGGATGAGGCTGCTAGCCCCATGCCTTTTCCACCCTGGCCTTGACCTAAAACAGTCGACTAATAACCAGCTACATAATTCACCGTTTAGATAAAAAGAAACCTTTGGGTTTAAGTGAAATGTTCCTAAGTCATCCCACCTCTCCCAAGAATCAAACTTGGGATCCCTTGCTGTTGAAGCTAATGTCATTACTATGTGTGTGTCTGTTGAGGGTAGAGATTTAAAGATTAATTTGCTTATATTTGCCTCTTAATCTTCCGATGAACTTAGTTTTCGAAGGGTAATACCTGGAAAGATGTCATCGAGGATTTTCACAGACATGATTTGCTATTTCCTATAATTAAAGTTAAACCGTTCTCAAAAAAAACATGGTAAATGGCCTTTTTTAGAACAACTAAAGTATGCCTATATCATGCACAGGACGCTTACATTTTCAAGTTCACATATCCTTTTCCTTAGTTATCGGATAATTTCTGTACAAACCGATAACGATTCATTCAATGCTATGTCTAAAAATGCTTGGAGACCATCCATTCGTATCTCACTCAGTTACCAAGGTCTAGAGTATCCTTTAGACCTTGCCTTGTACATACCACCGAAAAAGCAGTCCGAAATATAGCACAGACATCCATAAACAAGTAATAAATGCGCCGAAGTATCTTCAGCACAATTGAGTTTTCTGTACAGCGTAAAATCAATGCCACCGAAAATAGATCTATTTTTAGGTGGTTTCGGTGTAATGCTGTATGAGCTGCGGCCCATGAATCTTTAACCACGGCCCGAAGGTGGCCTGTCCTATATCGTTGCCAGATGCTTGATTATGGCTAACTTTAACCTTAAATAAAATCAAAACTACTGAGGCTAGAGGGATGCAATTTGGTACGTTTGATGATTGGATGGTGGATGATCAACATACCAATTTGCAGCCCTCTACCCTCAGTACTTTTTAAGACCTGAGGGCGGACAGAAAAAGTGCGGGCAGAAAAAAGTGCGGACAGAATAAAGTGCGGGCGGACAGACAAAGCCGGTACAACAGTTTTCTTTTCAGAAAACTAAAAAGTAAACTAAAAAATAAATAAATAAATAACTTCAAAAATAGTTTCATACGACAAATATCTAAACAAATATATATATATATATATATATATATATATATATATATATATATATATATATATATATATATATATATATATATATATATATATATATATATATATATATATATATATATTATATATATATATTATATATATATATATATATTATATATATATATATATATATATGTGTGTGTGTGTGTGTGTGTATAATCATATCTATTCATATATACTATCTATACACAGTATATGTGAACAGATATGATTATATAGTACATATATATGTATAATCATATCTACCATTAGAGAGAACTAAGTTCTCACGCTAATGTGTATTTCAACAAAGAATAAAATGAATATGGCAATTCCATATTTTTGAACCATGAGTCGTCTAGAAGGGACTTTCAGCTTCCTAAAGATTTTCCCAACCGCTCAAGAGCAGTCAGATGGGCCTTCGAGATTTCGGAGTATGTTTTTCTCAGATTTTGATAGCATGAATTACAGTCTGATTCCGTTGCTTTTCAATGGTCATTCTTCATAAAGGATAAAAATTCTACAATCCTTCATCAGTAATCAAACTAACTGCGTGCATCATGCAGGGTTATAGCAGGGCAAGAAGCGTACACGATGAAGGCAGTTTAAAAGTATTTCATCTAAAATTGAATTGAATTGAATATAGAATTTAGTTCAAAGGCCAGGCTCTGGGACCTATGAGGTCATTCAGCGCTGAAACGGAAATTGACAGTTAAAGGTTTTAAAGGTGAAACAGGAGGAAAATCTCGCAGTTGCACTATGAATCAGTTGTTAGAAGAGGGTGGAAAGTAAGATGGAAGAAAGAGAATATGAAAGGAGGTACAGTAAAAGGAAAGAAAGAGGTTGCAGCTATAGGGGCCGAGGGTACGCTGCAAAGAACCTTAAGTAATGCCTACATTCCACCGCATGAGATGCACTGACGGCACTGCCCCCCTACCGGGAATTATTTCATCTAAAAGAGAATCCACACCGACCGATCTCAAAAATACCTTCCTAATCCTCCCATCCCGTCCCTTCATCAATAATTGTCACATGAATCAGCTTGAAGACTCCAACTTATCATATGCGTGAGTGAGTTCACATTTTTACCTGTTTCCCATAAAGGAGGTGCTTCCAGAAGGTGCTATCTTTTCATCTTAAGTAAGAGTATTGAGATGAAGTTGTTAGACTCTTACCCTTCTCCATCCTGACTGCGTTCCACCATAGTGAAATATCTACCAGGATATGTAATTCATAGCCTACGCGAACCGTAAGTAGTTAGTGCTGTAGTCAGTCAAAATTTCACCAGATTTCTATTTTTAACGACATAATCAGTAGTTTTAAGTGGGCAAGTATGCATAAGCAACATTTATACAAAATGCATTTGTATAAAAAAAAAGGGGGGGGGGCGGGCTTCCGGTTTCGGAACAAGCAGTAGTATGTCCGTCGTCCGGTCAGATGAAACAAAGTTGAAAAAAAAAAATTTGGAACTGAACTCATACAATGAAAAATAGTATAATAAAAATGATAGAATGGCCCCGCAGAGATATAAAAGACAGGACTGTTCAAATGTAAGAAAGAAAAGGAGAAGCAAATAAGTCCTCATACACGAAGAAGGAAGTAAAAACCGTTTTGCTGGATTTATTTTGAACTCTGCTCAAGCGGGGTATTAAGGGATTTTGACAGAGGAAAAATCTATTTAAGGTCCCGTTGGGTGAAATTCCATTACAGCACGAATTTCTAGGTATAACAATGCTAGATATACCAGAGAAAAGAGCTTTCAGGAAAGCTGGGGTTATACCCCAGTCGATCGTTCTTTGCTCGGTATAATGAAGGGTGAGTGAAATACCACTACCACGGAAATATACTGAAAGATCTCTCCTTATCAAAACCCCCGAAAAGAGTGGTGAGCGTTACAGCTCCCACACTCAACACCCGCCAGGACGGCGACACCAGCGCCACCTACTTCATTCCATTTTCATTCTTTTGTGTGCTCGTCCCTATTTTGGTTTATTTTTTCTTCATCTACGATGACTTGAGCACCTTTTCCATCTCTGTTAAGTACCATCTTCTTGTGGGTTTCTGATCTATTATGGCTGTTTTGGTCTCGTATTTTCAATCTGTAATGGAATTTCATGACACGGGACTTCAGAAAACCCCGTTGGATACATTTGATGAAGCATATAGGCGTTTGCTCGAGTGAAAAAGAATAATTCTGGCTGTATTTGATAGTTACTGAGAGAAACTTTCATCTTATTTATATTTAGAAATTTTAAGCATCTTTCACAAATTTAGGTTTTTCTTATCATGTGCATGTTGCTCTATCAGATATGTTTGCTCCGAAACAAACAACTGCCGTCATTTAAAGATGTTTTTTTGTGCAAGTGCTAGTTTCCATGTTAAGAAGCTTCCATTTTTAAAGGGATAAATGAGTTGAAATGAAATGTATATATATATATATATATATATATATATATATATATATATATATATATATATATATATATATATATATATATATATATATATATATATAAATACAACAGAGGAACTTACAGTATATGGAGGAGGATTGTAGGTATAAAGTATATAAACAAAAAGCTGTATGTCTCGAGTGTTTATTATGAAAGTGTTTGAGAAGTCTAAGTCAAGGGTAAAAACAGTATGTGGAGTACATGGACCTAGAAAAGGCTTAAAAACTGACGGAAAGGTAGTCTAGAGGATGCTGAGCATGTATGGTGTGGAAGGTATTTTGCTGAGGGCGGTTGAAAGGTTTTTCATGGGAGTAAAGCTTATTTATAAACATTTAGAGAGGAAAGTGGCTTACGTCTCCATGACAATTTGATATTTTCATGGAGTGGAGTCGCGCGAGAAATTAGGTCAATGTCATGAGATCTATGCAAAGCAATGGGGTAAGAGAAAGGTCTTAAAAGACGCGTGGAAGGGCTGAGGTTTGCTTAGACTAGTATAGAGAAATTGAAAGGATCAATTAGAGAGTTTGATTTTGTCTGTATGAAAGGAGAAAGGTGCAAGGGAATGGGCGTAAGGTTGTGGAAGCAAACGAAACTAGGAAGCTGGAGCAATGGGCGTTAACATGGAAGGTGGAAGAACAGAAGGGGTTGAGACGTATAGGTATTAGTGGGTAAGTATAACTGACGATGGTAGGATAGGGAAGGTGTAAGCCAAGATTGGGAGAAGATAAGTCTATGAACGCCAAAACTGAAATGTATGGAGGGTTTCGTAAGCAATCTCCTTCAAGGAAGAAAGTGTGGCTACTGAAGGTGAATAAAAACTGAAACTGTTGAGATAAACTGTGTGTTCGTAGTGAATAAGGAGAGAGCTGAGAGTATAAAAAAGAAGAATGTATAATTTGCGCTTGCTGTGAGGGAGAGGAAGACTGACAGAGTGGTGGATAGATCAGGGGCAAAGTTATTGGAAAGCAAGGGCCTCCTTTCCAAGAATTGAGGGAGAACATACAAGACAGATTAAATGTGAAGCAAGTATAAGGTGTTTGTTTGATCCACTGCTAATGAGCCTTTTGTTGGTATCTAAAACTGATAACGTTTACTAAAAGAGGGGTCATCCTTCATTTTGCAACTGAAAAATGCAAGCAGTAGTCATTGCTGCCTTGCTCTATTTCTAGGGCCACTCACTTGATATCCAGTCTACTATACCATGGGAATACCTTGCTCACAAAGGGAACTGCGTATGAAAAATGCATCTGCATCAAGGTATCTTAGTAGTTAAATCCCTGTTACTTTTGTATTAATACCAGTAGGAATACTCCTGGCCAGAGCAGATGCACTTTTCATACATAATCCCCTTTGGGTGTCAAGTTATTCCTAAAGAAAAGCGAATTCGATATTAAGGAGTACTAATGGCTCGGTATTTGGGAGTTTTAGATTCGCCGTAAGTGGAGAATCTGCAATTTTGAGTGATTCTTCTGCGCTAGCGCGGACACATATATAAATGAATGTGTGCGCGCGTGCGCGTATAATAACCGTTAGGCAGATTCGACCTGTTTACAACACGGCTGATGCCCCTAGTTAATAGGTTACTTGAATGCTTTTAATCTAGGAAATGTGTATTCAAAATTATTGACAGTGGCACGAAAGCAGCTTAGATAATACTTTGAAGAGGAACCTGCCAGTGGTCTTCAATTTAACTAGTTCCCCTGTAAATGGAACAAAAACAAAAAAAAACTGAATGCAGTAAACACTAAAAACTCCTTAGATAGATTAAAAGGAACGACACTCATTCAGATAAGGATGATGATAAATAGAAACCATTTTTTCCCTCCATAAGAGTTCAGCGAAGCCAATGATACTTAATGAGAACGAGATGCAAAGTTTTCAGCGTCCCAGCGTCAATCGCTAACGAAAAACTAAAACTGAATTGGGAAGGGTTTTAAGTCTCAGAACTCCTTAAATAATTTTCCGACAAGTAAATTTCAAATTGTGGTATTGGAGGGGGAAAAATGGTAATCCCATTGCGCATAACATTTAAGGCCATGCCCTTGAATCGGAAGCAAGTGTTCTAAGATGATTACGTCTGTTAATTTTAACTCATTCTATTCAAGTATGCAGTGATTTACAAAGGTTCTTTGGGGTCTTCGAGTTGTGGGAAGTAGAAGCTCAATTTTGAAATTTCCTTCCATAAATCGGTAAAACTGAATCAGGTGATGTTGCCAAAATGTTAACAGTCGTCATCATATTTCTTGTGTGTTTACCTCACCATCATTGCCGCTTTCCTGTTCACTTTGAGCTATCCTTTTGCAGTATATATGGTTCAAAATGTTTTCACTTCGTCTTCGGGATATTTTGTAAACGTTCAGTTTACTTCGAATTAATGTGTCTGCTTTCCCTTGGCTTCTATTTTTTTATCCACGCACTCTTTTGTAGAAAACATTTATCATATAACAAGATTCAAAACTTTATTATTACCGAGATGCAGAAACTGACAGATAGAACAATGTACAACATTTTGGTTTTCCAAACAGTTTTTGGTGTCTCCTGGGCCATTACGAGGAGGATGTGAGCGGAAAAGAAATAATAAACCACGATGAGGTTGAAGCAGTCAAGCCAGATCAAGAATTAGAAGAAAAGCAGAATAAGATGAACAGATTCACGGAAAACCTTTCACTCTTTATGGTAAGAAATCATGTTTTAAATTCTTGTGGCAAGTACAAGTGGTAATATTAGCATGAGTGTCAACAGCAGTTACTCAGTGTGTTGCTCTGTCAAGGCGGACAAGAAATCTGGACGCTTTAAGTTGCCTGGATGGGTAGTGGCTTAGATTACTCATCAATCATTACGTCCAGTAAGAAATAGCTTTGACTCTCTCGCCCCACTGGTAGGTAGTGAATTCAACGGTCGTAAACAAATGTTGCCAAGCAACATTTACGCTACTTTCTTGATACGTAAAGCCAACCATTAAAATTAGATTGCTTGAAGCCTGTTCACAGGCGATTTACTAGTTGGAAGTACTGTATTGTTGCATTTTTCAATAACCTTAGAGAAAAAATTCATCATCAAAAGACTAGCAATCCAGTTGCCTGATGTGCTTCATCAACCGTTCCCCCTAAATCCTTGACTACTCCGACATCCGTACGCCATTAATATTTTAAAAATTCACCGCACCGACAGACGAAGCCTTAAAATGTACATGTTTATAGAACATTTTTTGCTCAGATTGACTTTTTCTTTCATTTTACAAAATATTTGTATAAACTCGTGTTACACCCTGTATAATTCTCATTGGATGTGAGTTACTTATAGGGTAAGTAAATTCGATACTAAGGGATGTTTTGCTTAAATTATTGTAAATGCACATACGCTCGTGCACACACACACACACACACACACACACACACACACATATATATATATATATATATATATATATATATATATATATATATATATATATATATATATATATACACATATATATGTATGTGTGTGTGTATGTATATATATGGTACACGGTCAGGATGTCGAATGCACTTTTGCCGAAGGGGAGGAAGCCGAAGCCATGATGCCGAAAGGACATAAAGCCGAATGGACAAGGGGTCGAAATCAATAACGTCGAACGGACATGCAGTTTAAAGTTTATTATGCCGAGCGGACATAAAGCTGAAAGGAAACGAAACACATATGAATAAAGCAACGTTTTATTGGATTACTATTTTGGATTTACAATGCAAGCACGTAATAATAAAGTTATTAGAAGTTTATTTAAAAGTGTGAGCTAAAGCTCACAGAAACGTTAATTCTTCTTCGTTAACAGTATTATATTTCTTGTTAGGCCGTGATATGTCAATCCCTATAGATGCCTGCTCCATTAAAATTTCATTGGATACTGCCTGTTCATTTCTAAAAACTTTTAGTAGTTTGGTGATTGTAAGATGTGTTACACCGAGTCTTTTTAAAAGCCTGACGTCAGTCTTCGAGAGAATTGTAGTTCTCGGCAAATTATCATAAACACGAGTGTGGACAGACCATAATTCAATATCAAAAATTGGCCTCCTTCGACGCCCTCTCTGGGTTATTCCCAACCAAGTACTTTCAAATATACTAGAAAATCACTTAATAAGTCATCAGTTTCGGCAGTTATGGAATTTACTAATGAGTCAAATAACTCGTGCACATCTGCGAGTGAGACATAGGCAAGTCCTTGCAACTGCAATGAGAAGAGCATTGCCGGGTTCAACATACCGTTGTTGCAGTACACAAGACCGAATATTTCGCCATAAACATTGGCCAAAATGAAAGAAACAAACACTTATTGATGTATTAGGGCAGTCTTTTTTTAATGCCATTTATTGTTGCTCGTTCGAAGTCTATTGTTCTTGAATCTGGGTCCTGGACGCCTTTATTTCTTTTTGTTACTTGCACTGCAATACACTAATGGCAAGGTTTTGCTCTCTGAAATAATAGCATGTATAGTATACAGCTGTTTTACTAAATAGTAATTTCCAATTCTCCTCTGTTGAAAAAAGGGTAACAGCGGTAGTTTCATACAACCGAAAGTTTTCTCCAACTGTTTTTTTATGGGAAACACGTCTTCACTCTCGTTAACATTTCTTGCTCGCCTTACCTACCATTCGTCCAGGCGTTTCTCTCTTAGGCAGAGAGCCAGCAATGCTCTGGGGCAATTCTTCCGTGGCATTGTTAATTACACTGCTTGTTACCTCTTCCGTCTGTTCGGCTCTAGTTTTCATAGTATCCAAAGCTTTTAAAACACTATTTTGAGCACCATCCGGAGGATGTGAATGATTTGTAGCACTGCCTTGTTCGGTATCATACAGTTATGCGTCTTGCACTCCACACTTTGCCTTTCTCTTACCTCCAGTATGTGGTTTCCTTAACTTTTTCATCAACGTATGTGTATCCATTAAGAAGGAGCTTGTTGCCAATACGCGCTGTTTCAATCCATTAAGAAGGAGCTTGTTACCACTACGCGCTGTTTCAATGAATTCCATGGTCAAACTGTATGGGTAACATGTTTTTCATATATATATTTTGATCAACAACGTACGTATATGTATCCATTATGAAGGAGTTTTAGCCACCACGCGCTGTTTTAATGAACTCCATGGTCAAACTACTGTATGGATAACATGTTTTTCGCATGTATTTCAAAATTTTTAGTTTGAGAAACATCTCCTAGTAACGAAATGGTGAATTGGTAGTTTGTCAAGAACTATCTCATTGCATCTTAAGTGCCAGAATGGTGAGTTGGTCATTAAACTTCCCAAGTAGGTGTTGTTTTGCTTTTACTTTTGTCCGTTCGGTTTTATATCCGTTCGGTTATGTATCCATTCGGCATTATGGGTTCGACTTATGTATATATAATATTCGGCATATATATAGCACGATATATATATATATATATATATATATATATATATATATATATATATATATATATATATATATATATAACAGCAGCTGGTTATGAAAGGAAAATACAAAACAGCATAATTGATATTGAGAAACCAATAAAACAGTTAAATTCAAGAACCCATTAATTCAAAAAAGATAATCAGGAGACAACATTCCTATGGTTTTTTCTAAATGAAATCAGTCTACTCATTGAACCCAATAATATTTCTTACCCATGCATTTTTAGATGGTTTTACCGATACAAAATGTCAAGAACTGTATGCTAGCAACTTCCTTTATGGCTGAATACAGATTCACCAAATGGACAAACTCAGTAATGACATGGTAATAATCACCCCCTTTCTTATTCTTATGACTATAGTGAGCGTCGGTCCTGGTCGTTTCGGCCGTAAGTCACTTTCGGCCGTAACATCCAAAACAATGTAAGACGTTATGTTTATGGTATTTACCGTTATGTTTATGGTATTTACCATTATTATTTCATGTTTTACGTACGTCCCCAAGGGGCTGGTACTAAACATGGCGCCATTTTGCACGTAAACGCGCTTACGGCCGAAACGACCCGAATGCGTAAGCGTCATGTTAGTTAGTTATCTTGAAACTTCACGAATTACTGTATCAGTGATCGACAAAAGTACAGCTTGAGTAACACTCATGAACTGGTTCTTCTTTGACCAAACACTGCCTAATATAAATGTATTAAATAACAATTTGATGCGGTGCATTGTAGGCATTACTTAAGGGTCTTTGTAGCGTGCCTTCGGCCCCTAGCTGCAACCCCTTTCGTTCCTTTTACTGTACATCCTTTCATATTCCCTTTCTTCCACCTTACTTTGCTCCCTCTCCTAACAATTGATTCATAGTGCAACTGCGAGGTTTTCCTTCCCGTTACACCTCTCGAACCTTTTACTGTTAATTTCCGTTTCAGCGCTAAATGACCTCATAGGTCCCAGTGCTTGGCCTTTGGGCTAAATTCTATATCCAACCAATCAATAACAATTTGATTGAACCACTTGCACTCCCTGTTGTGCCTCGTCTGCCTTGGTGTCCACCAGTGACTGGCTACATTTTCAGGTTGATTTAAGGCATCTAAAACCATTCTAGTAGTATGTGTGGTCCAATCGTATTTTCAGATTAACTTAATTCATTTGTATGAATACAATCAGCAAAACTGACGCTGTGCAGTGTTAACGCATGATGATCAAAAATATATATGAAATATTGCATATTACGCCCCACCCCTTCCCTTGTATCCCCTGGCCCCCATATCTGTCTCTTGTGGCTTCGGGTAAAAAGTAGGGACAAACCAGCAAACTTCCAACACCGGTAGTTGAGCACCCGGTAGTACCGGTGTTGTGAAGCCTGACACGAAGCGACGATGCTGCCAGTTACAAGAAAAATACGTAACGACATATGTACACACACACACACACACACACATATATATATATATATATATATATATATATATATATATATATATATATATATATATATATATATATATATATATATATATATATATATTCATATATATATATATATATGCTATATATGCATATATATGTTATATTATATAATATAATACACACACACATGTATATATATATACACGTATATATATATATATATATACATATATACACACATATATATATATATGTGTGTGTGTGTGTGTGTGTGTGCATATATTCACTTGTACATACACATGATATATACATGTTAATCTTAAAATACACACACACACACACACACACACACACACACACACACACACACACACATACATATATATATATATATATATATATATATATATATATATATATATATATATATATATATATATAAATATAAAAGTACCATGTCGAACTTCTGCAACTTATCTTGGATAATTTAGTGTACTTGCTGAAGAAGGCGTTTTTGAACCTCCACCACCTATTGATAAATTTTGTGATCTTAAGATGTTAGTTGAAGCTACCACATTTGAATTTGAAGGTAACTTTTTTTTTCAACAAAAAGCCGGAGTTTCCATGAGGTCGTCCCTTTCTCCAATTTTAGCTAATCTGTATACGGAGTTTTTTGAGAGATTATGTGGAAAATTTACCTGATGATCTTAGACCGTTTTTATGGGTACGATACGTGGACGATATTTTCAATGTGTACAAATATGATGAAGTTTCAACAAATTTTTGCCGCTTTTGAATAGTTTGGTTCCTTCCATTAAGTTCACTGTTGAAAAAGAAGCAGATCATAAATTACCTTTTCTAGATCTTATAGTACATAGAGACGAAATTAATAAGTCCTTTAAATTTTCTGTTTACAGAGAGAACACGCATTCTAATTCTTACATTCATTTTTACTCTTATCATGATGCCAAAATGACAAGCAACGTACTTACTAATCTGTTTTTTCGAGCATATCGTGTGTGTGATCCTTGTTTTTTAGATCAAGAGTTCAACTTTCTAGTTTCAAGTTCTCATAAACTGTGTTGCCCTGAATATTTTATAGAAAATCGTCTCTCTCGAGCTAGGAGGATGTATTATCACCCAAGCGAAAGACCTGAACAGCCATTATTTCAGAAATCACTTTCACTCCCTTTCAACGAGGAGATTCAAGATATTTCGCAAAAATTTAATATGGAAAAACACGGGTACAATATCGTAATCCAGTCCCCTACCACAGTTGCGAGAAAAATCATAAAAAACAACCCTGTAAAATTGTCCGAAGATATTGGTGTTTATGCTATTGGTTGTATGGATTGTGATTCTTGCTATATCGGTGAAAGTGGTTGTTCGTTTGGTAAAAGCAAAAATTAACATATTTCAGCAAGTAAATTGTGGAATAATTATAGCTCTGCAGCTCGACACACCTGGGAAAGGGATCATAGCATAAATCTTTTTAAAAATTTTAAAAATGGTCAAGTTGTGTACAAATGCTTTGACAGATCCACCAAAAGATGTATTGAAGCCGCCCTCAATACCTTAAATAATACTTGGGTATTGTTGAAAATAATGTTATAAGCGAAGAAATTTGTAAATGTCCGGGTATTCGTAATTTTAGAAATATATCTAGTTAGTTAAATTCTTTCCAACGTCAGAGTCATAATTTAGAGCAAAACCACCTTGCTGGCTCTTTAGCGGAAGACTCCAGGTTTTTCCGCCAAGAAGGTCTCGAAAAATTTGAGAATTGACTTAAGGGCCCAACAGCCTGATTAACAGTTTTATTTTCTGTAGTGCTTGTTTGTGTGTATGGTTTCCTGCTTTACTTTGTTTCCTGAGTTGTTTATTATACTCCATTTTAAAGTGATTAAGTCCACAGCAGTTGGACGAAAGCTGTAAGCTTTGCATATATATATATTTTAATACACTATGTTTTGTAACAGGAATTTCATTGTGGACTTTACCTAACACACACACACATATACATATATATTAGTATTTATTCACAAGGCTTCCCAATACTTAATTTATAAAACATTGTTTACATAGGCTAACATTTTATGCGCTCTGTTCGTGATGTTTTACACATCAACGGTTAATACCGTGCACGCGCGGCTTTTTTTTTTTTTTTTTTTTTATCGTGCATGGGCCTGGCTACCACTCATTTGCCACTGCCCAGGAAGACAACCGTTCAATTCACCTACAAGCAAGTGTGGGACATAACAATTATGCCAAGGGGGATGGGGCTGGTTGACAGACCAACGCAGCCAGGCGATAACCTATCGTGTGGACAAGGCCTTATATGCAGCCTGAAATGCCATAGATAATTGACTTTAGGCCAGAGGCCAAGCCCTGGGACCTATGAGGTCATTCAGCACTGAAAGAGAAATTGACAGTCTGTAAAAAAGTTTGAAAGGAGTAGCAGGAGGAAAACCTCACAGTTGCACTAGGAAACAATTTTTAGAGAGGGTGGAAAGTCAAACTGAATATGGACGGAGGTACAGTAAAAGAAAAGAGAGGTTGCAGCTAGGAGCCGAAGGGACGCTGCAAAGAACCTTAAGTAATGCCTACAGTGCAACACGTGAGGTGCACTGACAGCTCTACCCCACTACGGAGCCTAGATGCCATGAGGTCACAAGGCTCCCTACCAGAAGGTTTTCATTCCCTAAACTGTAAACACAAACCATCATTCCCAAACGTGATGCACAATCACGTATATTGCTGTTCACGCATTTACAGGTTTATGTTTGTTGAATTGGATTTGGAATATAGAATTTGGGCAAGAGGCCAAGCGTTGGCACCTATGAGTTCGTTCAGCGCTGAAACGGAAATTGACAATTGGTAAGGAGGTTTGAAAGGTATAACAGGAGGAAAGCCTCGCAGTTGCACTATAAACAATTGTTAGGCGAGGGTGGAAAATAAGATGGAAGAAAGAGAATATGAACGGGGATGCAGCTGGGGACCGAAGGGTTTATATTTATTGGTGTTATTCCTCGGCCTAAGCAATTTGTTTTCGCGCCTCACTTCCTCGCCCTTACTTCTGGTTTATCCTCCTCGGCCTAAGCAATTTTTTTATTGAGTGTCATCCTCAGCTTAAGCAATTCCTCAACTCTCCCGTAGGTGGGTAGTGCCGTCAGTGCACCTCACGTGGTGCACTGTAGGCATTACTTAAGGTTCTTTGCAGCGTCCCTTCGGCTCTTAGCTGCAACCTCTTTCATTCCTTTCTCTACCTTCCTTCATATTCTCTTTCTTCCATCTGACTTTCCACCCTCTCTCACAATTACTTCACAGTGCAGCTGCAAGGCTTTCCTCATGTTATATTTTTCAAGCCTTCTTACTGTCAATTTCCCTTTCAGCGATGAATGACTTCGTAGGTCTCAGCGCTTGGCTTTTGGCCTAAATTCTACATTCCAATTCCTCAACTCTTTTTTTCCCTTCCGCCTTTTCCCCCCTCAAAGAACGTTCAGTTACGATGAAGCTCGCTTAGCAAATCTATTGGCCTTTGTAGCACGACCCATAATAAACGACGGCACGATTTGCGTAGACAGACTTAGCAGCAACCCGAGATGTCTTTTCGTAAAAAACCCCTTAACGGCGTTTACCTTTTTCCAAATAAACTAAGGCAATCATCCTGATAAGTAACCTCCATAATTTTATTTACTTTCACTATAAAGCTTAGTTACAATAAACAACGTATTTAAAAGGTAATAACATTTTACCACAACCGTTCTGCTCTAGAGCAACCAGTTTATTAAAACCCGTATTGAGAATTTTTGTAAAACATGGGACCCATGTACCAATGAGTTTTTTATAACCTGTATCTTATTTCATTC
Source organism: Macrobrachium rosenbergii (assembly GCF_040412425.1). Lineage (NCBI taxonomy): Eukaryota > Metazoa > Arthropoda > Malacostraca > Decapoda > Palaemonidae > Macrobrachium > Macrobrachium rosenbergii. Next base: position 74,089,571 of record NC_089742.1, on the reverse strand, counting down.
ACTAATTTACAAATTCCTTCAGTAGTTTACAATTTTCATTTCCGTAATAAGCAGAAACGATAGCAATTAGAAAGACCCATTAAAACAAATACCATTTCATATGATACATCCTCGTGAAGCATTCCATACCTAACGACAGAAATGTTAAAATCCTCCAAACGTCTTTGATGACTTAGTTCGACTATTTTGCTCAATCATCTCCTATTAGGTGTCAAATTCACAAAATCACTAAGCCAATAGTATCAGTAACAGTACTGTACTAAACAACCAGTCCCGAGAATTATTAGTTTTTAAATTGGTTTCATGGATAGAATAGAATACAGCGTTTAAGCCTAAGCCCAAGCGCTGGGACCTTATGAGGTCACTCAGCGCTGAAAGGGAAAATTAATAGGAGGGGGTGTCAAGATAGATATAAGAATACGAACGCAGGTACAGTGAAAAGAATGAAAGGGGGTTGTAGCTAGGAACGAAGGGATGCTGCAAAGAGCCTTAAGTAATGCCTACAGTGCACCGCACAGGTGCACTAACGGCACTACCACCCAAAGGAGATTTCATTTTTAGCTGTGAAAACAAATTGTAAATACCTTATACTAGTGACTTCGTAAATTAAATGGAATATGAAATTTGGGCAAAAAGCAAAGCTCTGGGACCTATGAGGTTATTCAAAATCGAAGTGACCTATTAAACGGAAATAAATCAAATGTTTTTGGTAAAAGCAGCCTTGCATCTCAAAGCTTGATGTGGTCAACCAGGTTTGTTTGCCAAACTACCTCCACCCCCCCGCCCCCAACCCCCATTAAAAACGTCGCGCATTACTTGAACAAAAATTTAATTCCGCTACATTTTTTTCACATTACTTAAAATTCTTTTCACCTACGTTAAACCCTTTATTTAGTCACGTAGCTTAAGACCTTTGTCCATGGAAGTGTAGCTGACCATCACATTATTATAAGTTTCCATACCAGTGAATGGAAATTTCTTTGTACTAGCTCCATGAAACAATTTCATACTTTGTTTTACCTTCCAATTACACATCGTTCTTCCTTCTAATTACACATTGTTCTTAAGTGGTATAATCACGTAATTTACATAATTTTTTTGCTCCCAATACATTTAACGGCACTCTTGGTACTGTACATTTATTCATTAGTATGGAGTCAGATTTCAGCTCGTTGTCCCACAAATTAGCTAAGGGCATTTGAGTGGTCACAGCTAATACCCAAACCACATTTCCACGAAGTGTTTAACAAATGGAATTTTCAACAGTTCCATGAGGGTGGCTACATTAATTTGCTTACGTTTAAAATTTGATATAGGCCTTTCACATGTGTATTCACTCACGTGAATACTGTTAAACAGTCGAGTATGTTTCTAAATTAAGTAGTTTTGACCTTCAACATCTGTAATTACATGGATGAACCAGATTCCACATACTTTGTTTCCCCTACACAAAATACCGAGGTAGTAGTCAAAAACTTAAATGATGGGTTTTTAGTTTTAATTTAAAAAAAAAAAATTGAATACACAGGCAAATGGTAGGTTAACGAATACAGAATATTCGAAGAATCTAACTTACAAACCTATCAGGATTTTAATGAAAAGCGCAGCATGGAAAATACAGAAATTAAACGAACAGAAGCCTACATCTATCTTGTCGACATCTTGGATCCCTAGAAATATCAGCCTAACACTAAAACGTTCGCAAATCCGCCTCGTGTCTGCACATTTTCTTGAGTTCTGGTTCCTCCAGCAAATTGTGACCTGCAACAAAAACGGCAGCAGAAAACGTTCTTACGGCAATTACTTAGCAACTCCGTACAGAGAAAGTCTTTTAAGGATAATTAGCTTTCTAAAAACCATGGGTTACGTTTCTCAAATCAATGCCCAAGAAAGGTTATTGCCACTGAAAACTTAACCATCTGGGGTAAGATTATTTTATACTTTACAATGCTACTCTGCTTCTGACGCCATTTAAAGAAAATTTTCGCTATACGTAGAAACCCACCCACCCGCCAAAAAATTGTATATTAATACTTAGAAAATGTACTACACTGAAAATCGCCAAAATCAAAATTAAGATAACCCATATGCTATGATCAAAGATACCTTTGATCTTTCAAGAATTCAGGTAAAAGTTGAAGAAACCGCTGAATTCTAAAATATAGGAACGAATTTGCTTGTTAGGGAGCAAATGATTACATCATACATCAGTTTGGCAATAATCATGATCAAAAAAGAGGGCGGCTCCTACCTTGGTATACTGTATTTAAAAATTTATATTGGCACATGCATTAAATGCCTGATGTCCTTTTAAACATTTCGGATGCTATATAGCAAATACGATCAAACACCTGATTGCCATGCATAGCTTGGCGAACACAGATGTTCATTTCAGCATCGCATTTACTAAATGGGTACCAACAATCTCATCCAACTCATACGATACCTTAACCACCTCATCAATGTTACCGAGTATTTCACATGCTCAAAGCCTTGTTGATGGATACCATTGGAAATTCATGCCATGATTATGGACAGGATCCCAAACTGTTCAAGAACAGTTCCACAACGCACAGTTAAAAGAAACATCACAGTTCCTGCTTATGTTATGACCAGCCCCACAAAGCACTGCCCTTATGATCATGAACAGCATCAATCATTGTGCCGATAGCACCATTTACTCACCATGTGTTCACGGATACCCTAACACGCATTTGACAGGATTCATGGAATATAAATTCACTGCCCACGATCATGGATGGCATCACAAAACTGTGGCCAGTATTCGTGGGCAACGTCACTAAATTATTGCCAGTGTTCATGAGTAACATTACATACTCATTGCAAGCAGTATTCAAGAGTAACTTCCAAACTCATTGCTTGTGCACGAGTATCAAACATTGCCTGCGTTTATGAGTAACGAACTCATTGCTTGTGTGCATAAACACTGTTCAGAGAAACTTTTGTTCATAGAACAAACATTACCTATGTTCATAGAATAAACTCGTTGCATGTGATAAAACATTGCCTGCGTTCATAAAGTAACAAACTCGGTGTTAGCGGACATCATAAACACACTGCTTATCTATGAGTAACCCAACAGTATCAAAACTAACACCTGACAAACGTGACTACACCCCAATCAAAAAGATATTCCAATTATTTTATGCAAAAAATATCCACGACATTAAATTTCCAAACTTTCAACTGAAAAAATTGCTTTCGTGCTGTCTTAACAGCTGAAAGTTCCTAGCTGAGTAACTGACAAACAGAAATCCAATCATCACTCTGGAGAATCTGTCTGGGGAAATTTTGCATGGCTTGATTTTCGAGAGATCAGCTATTGGGTACCCGTTACTGTAAGTGACCCGTACATATAGGGACCTTCCTATAACCCCTGTAACCAGAATTTCCGATTGCGATAAAGGAAATACAAAAGTCGAATCTTCTGAAAATTCTATTAGAGTCTAACGCCAACTATATGCTTGAAAATTAAAATTCGGGCAAAACCTTTATGAATATTGGCCAAAACTTATCTGCCTTTAACCTAACCATAGTTTAATCCATTTTCAGGAAGCTTAAATTCTAAAGTAAAACATACCAAGACGCCAGACCTGTGCATAAATTTGTTTTAATTCTGAATATTGTCGTTTGATGGCATAAACATCTAAATTCCCTCAAACCCTAGGGAGATTCTGCAAATTTAACAGTGGAGATAGCCAAGCACAATTGAACACCTAATACCTAACTGAACTTCCAATAAAACTAAGCAATTGATTAAGAATGTAGTTACCACCTGAAAGAAAGTCTGGTTAGTTACCTACCAAAACCACCCAAGAACCTGCATAGTAGGTCATACGACCTACTATGCAGAACATGGGGGCTCCCCCACCCCTCCAGGGGCGCCGCCCCGAAGGGGTGGAGGATAAGGTATATACTGTTCAAGAACAGTATATACAAACTAAATTACAAAAATAAATTTATTACAAAAATTAAAAGTAGTTTTATGACAAGTTAATTTATTACAAAATTTAAAAATGAAAAATTCAAAAATTTATAAAATTTAAAAAGTAAATTTGACAAGTTAAATAAAATTACAATATTTAAAAATTGAACTTATTACAAAAGTTTAAAAAGTAAACTTATGACAAATGAGAAAAGAAAATTTAAGACAAATGAAAGCTAAGCTTAGCATAAACTAAAAAAATTCTTCCTACATACCTGTTGCTAAATAGCAGCTTTATCATGCGTGAAGTTTTAACCGTTTGAACAGGAACTTAGTTAAACTCGTACTAAAAACAACCTGGAAAAGACAGTTCTAGAGCTGTGGGTTACTTACTCGAAATCTTATAAATTTTGGGCCTTTACTCACATCAGATTATGGGTAAACGCCCACAGAAATAATCCTAATGACTGCCAAAGATTTGTAAGTCTAAAAACGCAGCAAGATTCGCAAATCCCTAGAACAAACATACAACATTAGCAATAATACAGTAAAGTTTGTGTTACCTTGCAGAAACCCGGGGTTTATTTTAACTTGACCAACGAAGTGACAACAATCGATGGAAATCTCAAGCACCAACTATAGTCTAGTCGCGTGATAAACGGTTTTTTCGTAAAAACTTCACAACGAGACCAATTACGTTACGATAAATTGACGAGGAATTGAAAATGTTACGCCGGTCCCAGGGGCAAAAAGGATCACGCAGCAAACTCTCATTAAACGTCTACCGCTCAGAACAATATTACAGTCGAAAGTCAGAAAGTGTTTTGTCCGAACCCGAACGATACATTCGTTTACCAAGGACTCTAAAGTCTTAGTAGTGTCTTGCTTCTTGGAACATGACCGAATGCGATCCATGGATATCCTTGATATCGCTAAGTTTGCAAGTTTTATTTTTATTTCCTACTCAATTCTTTTACCTGTCTTTCATGGAACTTTAAAATACACAGGATGAATACATTTCCTGAATGTAACTCGCAATTTCTTTTAGGGCAGCAAATCAGTGTTTCTTCTGCGAGAATTTCTTCTTTTGTCCAAACTTTCCCCCTTCATATTTTCCAAGACAAATAATATCAAAGTAATTATTTTCGATATATTTACCCTCAAAAAAGACTTGGCTTACTTAGGCTGCACGTCCTATGAGGGACTGCTAATCAGCGATGTGGGTCAGAAATTCAGACAAGAGAGCGACGCGACTGAGCTAAAGTCAGACCAAAATTGCGCAGCTGCTTCGAGAGGGAATATATCTACTTGTAGATAACAAGGGAGGACGAAGCAGTTCAAATGCAGATCTTAATCTAAGGAATATAATCACATAAGGTTGTCTGCATCAGGAATATAATCACATAGGGTTGTCTGAATGAACCACGTCAGCATAGGTCGTCCATCCTCATTATCTGGACCTTCAGTTTACGTGACACGAACAGGACCTTATCATAATGTTGCATGATAATCTGTTTCTTTTAAAATTCCCCACAACTGCATGTCACTTCTCTTGAGCATTGTATTGAGCAACTCAAAAAAAGCGTGATACTCTGTTTTTTTTTTAAATGAAAGCTAACAACACTCAGAAATCTGTTTTACATTTTTTTTCTTTTGCCTAAGGTTGGCCCTTGATGGTCCCAGTGATACGTTATAAATTCTTACCTCACACTTAATCGTTCCTCGACGTTATAAAACGCCTCGTCGACAATATCATTTTAAGACTGCCAAGCCGCGCAGGCCTCTCTATAGTTTCTCTTTTGTTTCAGAAAGCTCTGAAGTATATTTCCCCTCTATCGCTATTCTATTTCATCATGTACCTCACCAATCAAGGACTGGTAAGTACGAGATATTTTATTCGTAATACTAAGTAATGTTACATATGAAGTATAACTTGTTTATATTCATTCTTCAGTTATGAAAAAAAAAAGAGTTCAAGAACAATGACTATATACAATAACACAAAGTTCAGATATTAATCCACAATTGTGTGGGAAATCTTCTTTTATACATTCCAGCTAGAACTGGTCTTCTTTCCTTCGTCATTCTTAACACATGCACAACAATATTCGTGGAGCAATACAGTTCGTTGCTTGGGTACTTTTATCTCAAGAAGTGCCCACACCATAATGCTGCTACCTAACTCTTGGGTTTACAACTCAGCTGCAGTGAGTGCTTATTCCATCTCTCTCTCTCTCTCTCTCTCTCTCTCTCTCTCTCTCTTTGATACGTTTACTATAACATAATTTAAGCTTGAAATATTTCTATTGCAATCAGAATTATATGGTTTTGTAATGCATTTGACAATACATGGGTTTCAGTGAATCTTACTCGAAGATTTTCTACTCAGAGAAACTAGCTGCTACCAGTGAGTGCAGTCTTTGCTTTTCAATTTCAGTTCATTCCACCTTTTTCTTCATTCCTCTTCGCTAGTTTTCTAAAATGTAAGACTCTATAACAAGTGTGATGTAGCGAAGATCTTCACATATGAAGACTGCCCTAAGTTAGCAATTTCTGGTGCAGCGTAGTTGGCCAAGTTCAGTGCCCTTTCCAGTGACTGTTATCCAGCAACGCAGATAGACTTCGTACAGAACTTGTGTCTTGTCCCTCCAATTTAGAGTTTAAACACTGATGACTTGGTCTCTTGTTGGCAGCTGGCGATATTGTGCATCATAGGAACTGAAGCCTACTATCATTATATGCCTTCTGAGTACATCGTCTTCACTTTGCTCTTCATTCAAGGGTTGATCGAAGGAGCGGCATATAGGACAACTGTTTTTAATATTCACAACCAAGTAAGCAAAAGATTCTTTGAAACAGTAAATTCTAAAATAACATTTAACTCTATGTCTAATATGAAAACAGGTTTTATTTTCACTCTCGTTTTTAGCTCTTGCCCTATGATGTGGAATAGATTTTCTAGGATTGCAAATAATGCTACATCAAGATTATTCCCCAATGAAACATTGATAAAACTACAGTAGCTATTTGAATGGACGGCGACTGTAGCCTCTCCATCTGAATTTCATGTAATGGACATTGGAAGTCTCAGAATGTCATCTGCGAGCGCAGTTGAATATGGTGTCAGACTGCAAAAGAAAGTATTGTAGTGAAAAAATTTTTTTTCCGAGACTAAACCTTCATAAAGTTCAAATGAAAAACTTAACACCATCGAAATTCAAAGTCTTTGCTTGGCATACTAGCCTGTCCTTACTCCTTCAATTCCCCCTTCACTTCCCCTACGTTTCTGCTGCCCAGTGCAATATCATGAGAGGAAAACGAAAGTAAAACTACCAGGGTGACCGATCCCTTAGATCATGGAACATCACATCCATAAACAGAATACTTGCCTCTTAGTTACACAACAGCCCTAAACTGTTTCTGCTCCCTCGTACATATCCATGACAATTGTTATATGAATTTCAGGATGCTTAGACTAGGGCAAGGGCTCATCTAAATAACCAGCCCACCCATCCAGCTACCCGAACCCAGTACCCCCCGAAAATATGGGAAAATTAAATTTTCTCGTGCTCAGATCAGGTATAAGTTTGTAATGTACTAAAGACCAATGAGGCTGGTTGCACGAAGTGGCGCTAAGTCGTTAATGTTTTTTCATGGCAAGTCAGAGACTGCTTCTGGGGCTTATATTGGTCACTCTGATTTAAATTAACCAATTCTGCCTCATGAGATGCCATTTCCTCTGTGAACTATTTTTCTTTGATACCATTATTTTCTTAGGAACTACATTCTTACAGTAAGTTTTCAAGATAACCCAACTTTGGTCTGGGGTTTGCAGTGCCGCTCATCTTTCTGGTATTCCTTAGCACAGGATCAAGGGAATTATGTAGCAATCATTTTATCATTCTATTTCTTCAGAAAATAGGAAAATTATGGACTATACTTGTAACACTGTATGTTTACCTTAATTGAATGTTAATTTTGAGCCCTTAAAAACAGAAGACTATCCTCAATATCAGTTCATTTGTTTTTCACAATCCCTTTCCTCACAAATTTATCAATGGGTCTAAAAGTTACAAAGTTATAAATATATTTCTGTAAGCCACAGTGTAGTTCATAAAACTAGAGAATAAACATAGCGTACAGGAAAGGAATGTTAAATTAGTCAAAGATCGTAAGCAGGATATACCTACATACATAAAGAGAATAAGCATTTAAAAAGGAAGAAAACAGTACACTGAAGACAAATATTTTCACTAACAGCTAAATCCTCCATTGACAAAGTTGATCTACATGAAAACTCCAGTGAAGATGTGTATGTGGTAAGCAGTCTGACGCATGCACAGACTTCATCAGCATGTGGTCTGTAACTCCCTTGGTTACTAAATTATTTGGGTGAAATTTTTAAATCCTTTGTTCTATGACACCAGGTTATGGAATTTCCGCTTGTATCGGCTAATTATGTCATAAAAAAGCATGTCAGAAAACTCATACATAGGACGTGGAAAAACAGTTGACTGGTTTGCACATCTCTGGAATGGAATGGAATGGATGGAATGGAATAGAGAGTTTAGGCCAAAGGACAAGCACTGGGACCTATGAGGTCATTCAGCGCTAGAAAGGAAATTGAGAGTAGGTAGGTTTGCAAGGTGTCACAAGAGGTAAAAGTCGCAGTTTCACTATGAAATAATTGTTAGGAGAGGGTGGATAGAACGATGGAAGAAAGATAATATGAATGGAGGTACAGTAAAAGGAATTAAAGGGGTTGCAGCTAGAGGACGAAGGACACTGCAAAGCACCTTTAGTAATGCCTACAGTGCATCCTGTGAGGTGCACTAACGGCGCTACCTCCCTCCTCCCCCAACAGGGATTGTACATCTCTGACCAGCTTTAGTACAGCCTGTTGGCCACATGGTAGCTACAGTTGATCTGTTGCCTACGTGGTTGACCCACTTGGTGGCAACGTGAGAGACGTGTGTATGTGGTTCTGAGAGCACTTTGTGAGAGGCTGTTGAACCTGGCAGTTAAGCCTGGGTTTGGCAGCGAAACTTTGGAAGCTTACAGGGCTTCCACTCCAAAAAGTCAATGAACAGAGAAATGTGCATGTCCTTTTATGTCACTGAAGTTGTTTACCAGAATTATATAAATGTGATTGGAAGGTTTTTGTTTATAATAGAATGTGCGACCATTCCACATCTTTACTAAGCTGTCTTTCAGAATGCTGATAATGCACTAGGTTGCGTAAACGACTAAAATTACATATTAATCAAGAATTTAATGTAAATATATACTGGTGCAAGATGTGAATGGTACAACTGTTCCACATTCCTACTTATTAAGATACTTTTTGGGATGCCAATAAGGCACTTGGTTGGAATAAAATAAAATATTATACAAACAAGTCATTATGATAGGATGTACATACAGTTGTTCCACGTCCTTATTAAGCTGTTGGCTATTAAGGGTACCGATAAGGTATTAATTTTTTTTTTTTTATATTTAGTTACGTCACAAATCAAGTTTCCTTGGCCGTCGGACTTGATGGCCACACTTGGATAAAATGATTAGGGGGTCGGGGTCGTCATCTTCAAGGTATGACAGTTTTAGCTTGCCAATGGAGACCCAGTCCTTATGCCAGTGTAGCTGGGTTTTGAACATTTTACATGTTTTTTCAAGGACGGGGCAGTGGCCCCTGTATGGGACATTCAGAGGTGGGTTTTGGGCACTGTTCTGCAGAAATACAAATCAGCAAGTATGCAGATTCTTCAAAACGTCTTTGTATGTTTGTCTACAAGGGCAGCATGACAATTTTGTGAAGCCTGAATAGGTCTTTTCCTGGCAGGTGTTGTTGGTGAGGAAAAATTTCCTGGGAATACAGATGGTCTTGCTGAATACCATTTCAGCAGGAAAGAAGTAAAATCCTTCTTCGGATACTAGGCATAACTCAAGGAGGATCAAGGGTAATGATGGCAACCCCGAGGGGTCTGTGGGCACTTTATACTCAGTCTGGCATGTATCCGGGCATACTTCTAGTCTGTTACCTCAGTGTAGGGACAGTGTGGCCCGATCTTTTGGGGAAGGTTAGGATGTCATTGGCACAGCAGACACATAAGGAGAGGTCACTGTGGATGTGATGCATTAGCATTTGGAATGTCACCAGAGTTTCAAAGACTGAATGTGGAGTACTTAAGTGAGTAGGCTCTGAAAGGTGTGATGATCATAGTTTTGCATATTTTTCTTTGGTGTACAGGGACCTACAAGTAGCCCTCCATGAGGTCAAACCTGGAGAAAGAGGCAAAGTCTGAGAGGTGGTGATAGGTAACGTCTCAACATAGCCCGAAGCGTCCAAGAAAATCAGCGCCGAACAGTGCTTGGTAACGATGAAGTCCCACTGATATTTTTTCAGCATGAGGTGGAGAGTGAGGATCTAGTGTCCATATGATAGTATGGGCCTGCTGTCGCTGCTCATGAGTTGTAGATTAGTATCTAGGGCCGTCTGACTTTCCACTGGTGATGCTGAGAGAAGGGATTTGAAATCACCCATGTCAATCAGGAACTTTGTGCTTGAAACTTGCTGTGCGATGTAGCATCTGGTGGAGTGAGCGTCCATCAGGGTTGTGGCAGATACAATAATTGTCTTGGATGGCTGTTCAGCTTCTCATTTTGTCTCCACCTGCATCCAGGGACATATTTCCTTGCCACTTTGCCAAACTTGTGGTGATATATAAAGAGGACGGGTGGATGAGGGCACCCTTTTTGTCTCTGTTTGGAAGGGGGCCTTTGAACAGCCTTAGTTTGTCACTCCAGTGGCTAAACCTGGTTTGCCAGCAAAGCTGAGAAGCTTACAAACACATTTGCCTTCCTCGTGAAAATTTGTTTTAGGTACTTATCTCTTGTCTTATCATTTTATTCCACTGCACTGGGTCCAGCGCTGGTATTTGTTCTTGATCCATCCAGAAATTTCAATAAGACATATATGTTGCTACTAACTGACTACTCATGCAGGCTAAAGAGATGCAGCACAGCATTCATGGTTTGTTCTCATGTAACTTGGTTTTGCTATACCCCACAGAATAGCTTCAGTTTGGAAAGGTATCTACTCAAATGTAAGCAAATCTTGTGAAACCAATATTAACTTGGCAAAGGAGCTGCATAACTGCTTTAGTTATTCTCGTCCCTCTCCTGCAGGTGTCAATTTGAAAATAAAAATTTATAAAGAAAATAGAATACTATAGTGTGTCAGATATTAAAAAAGTAAGATCATTAAATCTTAGTAAAACTAAGATGAGCATTAACTTCGAAAATACTATGAACGCTCTGCGAATGTTGAAGTTACAATGAAAATATTTACAAATACAGAAGAACTTGAAATGATGAACTAGATTTGGAAGGAAAGACTTTTGGGAAAGAGTACTGAAAGACCAAAGTCCCGTAAACGGAGGTTCAGTCTTTTGAATTTGGCCACTTTGTTCTAGGTTTCAGTAATTAAAATGTAAATAACAGTACAACGGTCATACTCATTCCAAGCAGTGTCTTACCACTGGCTTTCGTCCATCTAGGAAGAACTGTGGTGGGTTAAGAAACATGTCAGTTAATCTGAAAGATACCTAGCTATGAGCATTTTGAAGGATACACCTAAATGTCACTAAAGCTTGATTATGGCCCTAATATGGCGCATGTTTCTCTGAAATATCATTTTTATTAAAAACAAAAGTAGATACCATATATATATATATATATATATATATATATATATATATATATATATATATATATATATATATATATTATCAGAAATACAAACGTCCTTTAATATCAATTCACTCTATCGGAAGTAATATATTTTATATGTTGCCGAGAAGGAATTTTTAGTGATAATATATCCCATTTTATTAAGGAAACAAACCAGTCGGCCGACTGGTTAGTGTGTCATCAGAAGTCCTGATATATATGGACTTATTATCACCTAAAATAATATATAAAATATATTATAGATATATTATGATATATGAATCACGGTGATGTGATAAATAGTGATATATATATATATATATACCGTATACGTGTGTATATATATGAATATATATATATAATATATATATATATATATATATATATATATATATATATATAAATATATATAATATATATATATATATATATATATATATATATATATATATATATATATATATATATATATAATATATAATATACGTGTGTATATATATATGAATATATATTTCATACATATATATATGAATATATATTTGATATTTACTTTTGCTTTTAATAAAAATGATATTTCATAGAAACATGCGCCATATTAGGGCCATAAGATAATGATTTTAATCATTTCAAGACTGGCAAGCTCAGTGACTTAAGCTGATATTCGGGGAGTGTACCAACAGAAAACCCCTGGAAAGACATACGGATCATCTCTTAGTTTCACCGTAAATGAAGCCCCGTGCAGAATACTGACACTTTGTGAATTATTATTTTGGTACTTACCGAAGCTTTCTCATGCATAAAAATTGATGGATGTTTCCTAGATAGTGACGCCCAAGGGTTTTCGGGGGTCGTTATCTATGACTAATATTTCTTGGGGGTTATTATCTTTATGATGTTTACAGTCTTTTGTTTATGTTTTTACGGTAATCCCCAACGGCCTTGTACAAAACACGCCGCAAAGGTGGATACATACCGGGTTAAAACCCTTGGGGGTCACTACCTAGGAAAGATCCAAATTATTTAATAATTATCCTTTGCGCTCTTTCAGGTGATGAAAATGACTCTTGCAGGAAATGTGATATGACTTAATTATGTTCTGTGTTCTTTTACGGCACTTGATGCCATAATCAAGCTGATTAGCTTAACTATGGCACATTGTAGGTTGGACCTTTACGGATCGCGTTTGCTAACACTTTAAAATTAACTTTGCTCACAAGTGTTGTCTATGTTATTGCTATTTCAGTGGTAAAGCATTCCGTAGGTATTATGATTCGAGGTTACAATCATTCAGTGTTTCTTACTGTTACTGTGCAAGAGTATTACACAGTAACAGGAAGGCTGTATTTGAAAGCGGCATGTCACTCATTGGTTTCTTTGAAATAGTGAACCAGAAAAAACATTTAGGACAAGGTTATGCAACAAATGAGTAAAACTGTATCACACAAGCTCCAGAAATTAAAATGAGAGTGTAGTAAGTGATACAGAATAGTAGTAAATTAATAATGTGGTGCAATTAAATCATTCATTAAAACAAGACTTTTTATATGTTGATATACATTATATATATATATATTATATATATATATATATATATATATATATATATATATATATACTATATATATATATACTATATATATACATATACACACACACATATATACATATATATATATACAGTATATATATATATATATATATATATATATATATATATATATATATATATATATATATATATATATGATCATTCGTTTCAATTCCTGTTTCTGATACATTGTACGAAATTCTGATTTCGAGTGAGAAACAATCAGGTAGCTCTAACGTTATTATAAAAATGGTCTCAAAATTCATTTCTTTTCGAAAAACATACAACATACTAAACAGTTTATAGGCTCTTAAAAGATATGCACCATGATCCATACTTTTTTGTCAGTCAACCTAAATGTAGCCTTTTCTCTTCATTTTCTCCTTTCTTGGTGAACCTGTTAGCATCGAGCATAGTCTTTAGTTGTGGGCACCACTTTCCAACTAATGCAGATTACATTTTATCTTTACTATCTGGACTGCTTCACAATTTCACTGGGTTACTGGATGCTCGTCGTTTTAATGAAATAGTTTGGGAGCCCTTGTGTTAAGTTAGCGTGAACTGTCAGTAAGAATTGCTATGTCCTTTTTGTGATTGAAGCTTCTCTCTCTCTCTCTCTCTCTCTCTCTCTCTCTCTCTCTCTCTCTCTCTCTCTCTCTCTCTCGTATGTCCTGTGTAATTGGTGCAATGATGTGTTTTTCTTCCCTTTAAGTTGATCAGTTATTAGTTATGATACCTTTCACAGAAAGATAATGATAATTCCCATAAGATGTTGAAAGTCGTTTTAATTAAATAGTTTGGGAGCATTTGTGTTAAGTTAGCGTGAACTGTCAGTAAGAACTGATATGTCCTTTTTGTGACTGCAGCTTCTCTCTCTCTCTCTCTCTCTCTCTCTCTCTCTCTCTCTCTCTCTCTCTCTCTCTCTCTCTGTGTGTGTGTGTGTGTGTGGTATGTCCTATGTAATTGGTGCAATAATGTGTTTTTCTTCCCTTTAAGTTGATCAGTTATTATTTATGATACCCTTCACAGAAAGATAATGCTGATTCCTATAAGATGATGAAAGTCTTTAGTAAACCTGTTTTAACACATTCTGGAGGCTGCATCAAACGAGCACATGTTTATATTTTTGTTTAATTGAAGTACCAAGTGCTTTTGTGGTTTTGGAGCCTTCAGAGAGTGCAGAAAACAGCTGACAGAAATAATCCTTTCGGTTCATTTCCTCTTTCCACAGGCGAGTGACAAAGAGCGCAGGTTCTGCCTGGGCGTATTTCCATTCTCTCTCTTTGCTCCAGCCCTGACGGCTGGCTTTGCTTCAATGCCAGTCCACAATGTCTTCTGCAAACACCACGCGTTTAAAATGTAATTGTCCACAATGATCGGTGTTTATGAAGTACCTGGCGGCGTAAAGTGAGCAAACATCACTGAATAATATTTACCGTTCCTTGAGCAAGTATTGCTTGCATATGAGAGAAAACGAGGTTTTTTACTAGTGTTTGGACTTCTGAGAAATGTTCGGGTATTTACATAAATAGTCTCATGCGGTAAAAGAGCACTGTTTATAACTTGTAGCAACACAGTGTAAAGGTTCATTTGAAATGAAGCAGTTCCCTTTCTTCGGTTCCATTTCATCTGTATATGACTGTGTCTACCTTCCTAAAGTTCTGATCAATGTGCAAACACCAGCAACCTCACCGCAGAGTTTTAGCCATATGTGCATATCGGTGCCAGTTTCATAAGATACCTCATGCTCTAGCCACTTCCGAAAATACTTTAATGCTAAGGAAAAATGACATGAAATGCATGAGTAAATAAACGCTTGAATAACACATACATCCGTGTATATATATATATATATATATATATATATATATATATATATATATATATATATATATATATATATATATATATATGTAATACATACTGTACTGTATATACATTTATAATATATATATGTATATAAATATATATATTATAAATGTTTATAAATATATATATATATATATATATATACATATATATATATATATATATATATATATATATATATATATATATATATATATATATATATATATATATATATATAATCGGTGACCAGACTGCACCGGGTGAAAAATCAAATATACTTCTTAGAAGAATGTCTCAAGGAACAAGACCTTCTAACAATTTACGGCATCGGGAGATGGACTCTTCAGTCCGACCCTTTTCCCTTCCACACAAGATATTCCTGGAGGAAAGAACTGGAAACACGAAGAAAGAGATCATTGTACAACGGAGATGTGTAAACAGAACGCAGTCCGACCTTCGCTTCCTCACACCGGGCCAAATGTAGAGACAGGTGTCTGGTTTCATTTTGTCCTGACAATGCTGTTTATAATAGCGCGACGCATTCCAGTAGACTTTCCCGGCAGTTAAATAATTTGATAAACAACAGCATGTGGAACGGCCTTGAACGACAAGATGAACTTTTGAATTTATCCAGCACCACCTTTGCGGATAATCAACACTTGGTTTTAAACCTTGGTTTATCCTTTGCCCTCGTGCCAGACCCGAAAAACACACTAGATTTTAATGGCAGCATTTGACAAATTCACAGCCGATAAAAATTACAGCCGGGAAGAGACGGGTCTGGCACGAGGGCAAAGGATAAACCTAGGTTTAAAACCAAGTGTTGATTATCCGTAAAAGGGATGCTGGATAAGTTATGTTTAAAAGGTATATTACAAATGCAGTAGTTGACCTTAACCAGAAATATTCTGTTTCCCGTAGATTTATGAAAGCTATCCGCTCGCCACAAGAATCAGATGTTACAATACGTAGATCTGACAACGACGGTAAGATTGTGAGATTGTGATTTGGGGTAAAAACTATTATGCTTATAAAATCAAGCAACTCCTGCGTGATACAAACACTGAGAAATCCCCTCCAAAACGTTCCTACAGAATTCTTCAAAAAAGTAAGATCAACTGGCAATGATAAAAAAAAAACTGAATTACTGAGAAATTTGAAGTAATTAATCCAAACCTACTTTATTTTTAAGGCCTTCCTAAGACTCAGAAAGATAACCTGCCATTCAGACCAATCATCTGATGCGCCGGAGCTTTCAATTATAAACTTTCTAAATGGTTAGAAGGCCTCCGTTCCCCACCTTTAGGCACATTTTCTACCAGTCACATGAAACATTCTTAAGATTCCTACACCAAAATTCACAGTATCATATATACGCCTTCACAATATAAAACTCATAAGTTTGGATATAGATAACCTTTTCACTAAGGTACCCATAAAAGATATCCTACAGTTTTTGAGGGAATAATAAGCGCCATACGCAGATCATTTCTCACTAGCTCTGGAGAAAATAACAGAATTAACTGAACTGTGTATCGCACAATCCCTTCTACAAAAAAATAATTCGGGTGCAACATGAGCAGCCTTTAGATTACCCAATCTGTATATAGAATATTTTGAAACTACAAACATAAACGCCATTAAACCCAAAGGCATGTTGTGGATGAGATAGTGAATGATATATCAACATTTTGGGATAATAGACGGGGCAATTTTAAGGCCCTTCTTTCAAAATTAAACGTACTGGTGCCCAGCATCAAATTCAAAGTCGAATGGGAAACGACAACAAATTACTTTCCTGGATATTTTAATAATTAGAGGCACGACAGAATGCAAATTTTCCGAGTAAAGAAAACCAACATTTGCACTTTCATATATTCACTTTTCTTTTAGGTACCATGACATTTCTGTCAAGACTGGTGTAGCCAGCAATTTATTCTTAGGAGCCTTAGATGCCCAGCAATAAAATGAGAACCCTACACATGGACTGAGTTAAGATGCTGACACGGATGCTTGGAAATTCTAACCCCCTTGTGCTTTCCTACCCCAATACCCTAGTCAAGTCCTTAACGTCCAACAGTCCTCGACTGTGACAAATCTTATAATGAATTTACAGGTAAATCATTCTCTCAAAGATTAATACAACACAAATTCTCAATAAGATATAGTCAACAGAGATCAGCTATGTTGAACCACACACATAATCAGCATTATCGAATAATCTGGAATATGTCACGTATAATCTATAGCAGCAATTGTCGGTTCAAAAGCCAGATGGTAGAATCGGCACTGATTAAACAAAGATATACGACGAACCTCTCTGAAGGAGCCTGGGATTCAGATCTGATTGATAAAACCTGCCTGTGACCAGCGGTAAACAGGATTGTGAAGAAGCGTTCAGCGAGAGTGACGTAGCGGTCGACTTCTGGAACATTCCTTTAGCTGTATAAATAACACTGATATGTATATCTTCATCCATTACCTATTCGTTGAGGGAAACGGTAGTTTCGGCAATATTAATATAGGACAATATAATGCTGTAAAATCTACCCTCTTCGGTAATTTTATGGGCAATCTTTATTATTATTATTATTATTATTATTATTATTATTATTATTATTATTATTATTATTATTATATATATTCAGATATTACACATATATACATATATCTACCAGCACTGACCATATTTTTAATGTATATATGAAAGTGACCACACAGGTTGACAATTTTTGTAAGTAAAATAAAGATCTCTAAAAAAAATTTCAAGTGTTTTCCACCAACGAAAATTGATCTGTGCCTTTAAGTACCCTTGCCTTGGGTTAGCGGAAACTGCACTGTATACATCAAAGTACAGTTCCTGTATCCGTCGACAGAACTGGTCAACTTTGAGTGATACCATTCA
Organism: Macrobrachium rosenbergii; assembly: GCF_040412425.1. Classification (NCBI taxonomy): domain Eukaryota; kingdom Metazoa; phylum Arthropoda; class Malacostraca; order Decapoda; family Palaemonidae; genus Macrobrachium; species Macrobrachium rosenbergii. The sequence continues at coordinate 74,071,553 of NC_089742.1, read as the reverse complement.
TTTCCATCACGGGTAACGATGAAATGAGGCTGGCATTGGATGATAAGCGACGAAGATTTTTGTGAAGAATTCCCACAAAGGAAATGAGAAGCAGCTGTCGGAAAAGGAGGTAGGTATAATAGGCATATTATAGTGAAAACTTGTAGAGACAAAATAGTTTTTCTCTGAATAAAATGTTGTTTGCAAGTAGGAAAATTAAAAAGGAAATTCCTCAAGGGATCAGCAGCAAGGCCGGCCTATAACGGCTGGTCTCAATGATGGTACTAATTCCTTTGCATAGCAGAAGACAGCCTGTGCTGGATTTTTCGTGAGGACGGAGCACAGTTTGTAAACAATGGTTTACTTGTGTTGTAATTCGCAAAGTCTCTATCTTGGCAAAATGCTGATTATTGAAACTCAGTCTATTCCTCCAACACAGGAACCCCCGTTATTGTGTAAAGTATGTTTGTAAGTTTATTTTTAAGTAACCGACATCGGTCGTTAGAAAAGAGGGAAGTCGCTCAGACCAAGACCACTGCCGTGCCAGATGAATGACGGGAGTCATCGCCTTGAGTACAGACACCACCAAACTTACCATCCCCGGAACAATGAAAATACTCCAAATGAGTATTTAATGTCTCTGTCCAGTCTGAATGCTTATTTATAGATTATACACAATGAACTCGAACTGGTAAAGGAAATCCCTTACTGTCCCGGTCTTGGCATCGCACCGACCTTAGTTGGCAGAAGAGAATGTCCGGGGCCCTCCAAAGTTTTCAGAGCACCAAAAGAACATCAAAAGACTTCGGGTGTTCGAAAGCGATACCCTAACCACTGTCTTCAAAGTGGATGCTGATCATATCTCTCATCCGTACTAGATCTATTACAATATACCCGTACGGCTGTGCCCATCCAGTAGCCAGTGAATGGGTGATTTTCCAGTGGAAAGTTTCGTATGGCCAGTTCAATATTTCCATTTGTGTTTGAGTTTCAAAGTGACGAACACAGTGCTGCAGTTTGAGATCTCGAGGATGGAAGTTAAACTGAATTGGGACTGTTACCTGAAGAGGGAGCAGTGACATCACTGATAGCGCATATTGCAAGTTATTCACAAAAGCCTCTCTTTTAGCGTGTAAAATCCATAGGTCCGTAGTCAGCACGCAGTTAAAGGTAATCTGATAAGAGGTTAGAATGCTTTGTGTTAATCAGCGTAGCCACTTGAGATGCGAGAATGATTATTTAATACTAGAAAATTCCTTCATAAGCTTCGTATTTTTTTCCGTATCTTTTCGTGTGTACTGCGTTGCAGTACAGCAGTTTATTTTCCTTTACTATTAAGCTCTAGTCTTGCACAGCAGTAACACCAGCAAACAACATATAAGAGATAAAAAAACAGTATTCTTGCAAATAACAAACTGTTTATTCATAAGTTTCCATGCACACCAAAACCGGAGTGGAATGTCACTTGCAGTAAAATTTTGAATCATAATTATCTTGATATACATGCCATCATTAAGGATTGCATATGAAAAAGAAGACTGGATTATAGATTGGAAAATGACTGTATGCAACATCAGCTGTCTGGTGAGGTTCAGTTTCTTCTGTAAAGTTAGAAAAGACCCTAGCATCAAAAATGACTTTCTTCCCCATGCAGTACACTGGGAAGAAGATTGTTACCACCCTACATTCCGATATTCAAGGAAACACATCTGTTCAGACCCCATAGATTTGTACGCCCTACCACAAAGTTCCCCAATGCTAAAGGGACAAGACAATCGTCTCAAATGGGCCATTGTTCACCGTTCGTGAAAAATTTTGCCGTTAGTAGAATACAGTTAATGTGTTAGAGCTCATATTACTTTTCCTCCTTGGTATACTGCGAGTATACCTTCATGGGAGAATGGCTTGGTAACTGGCATCATCGTTAACTGGACGCTCCCATGAAAGCCGTCAAGTAATCCTAAGCCTTGAACAGCGCAGTTGGTCTCTGTGCCATTAAAAATCGTGCGCTTTACCAAGCCATCAGCTTTTTGCTTTCTAACTGTTTGCATGAGACATGACCCGATAAATGTTACCTTTCTGGCCTGTCCAGCTCAACAAAAATATTCGTTTTAAGTTCTCCAATATCAGCGTTAAAATATTTAAGTATGAAGTTCGCTTCATTGGTCAATAAATAAAAGTTATGGATTAAAATGTCTTTAATCGTCAGTATATCACAAAGATAGCTCCAGAGTAAAAACTGGTGACTTTCCAGGTAAGTCACTGCTTGATTTAACATCCAGAAAACCCGCTTCATAATTATGTAATACCAAAAGCAATCTAAGATGCCGGTATGTATAAGGCATATTCTTCATGCTACGAGGCAGTGTTTAAACATGAAATGCATCGTCTCTCCCGGTAATATTCCTTGGGTATGTAAATCAAAGGCTAGTTGAATTCTTTTATGGCATTTCTAAAATGTTCTATGATCAATTGTATTCAAATACTATGGTCCCAGTTTAGTTTTAGATCAATGAAAAGATTAAAATACTTGAAAGTTAACCTCGGTAACATTAATGCTTTATGTAATCTGAGGTCTTATGCACAAGACGTATGAGATGAAGTCTTAACAGACAAATTAGGTAAATAATAAACGCAGTAATCTGTTATCAAGCATCAAGCAAAGGAATCCGAGATGTCTCACATGACATTATGCGCCTCTTCTCAAATATATATGGTTTTCGATTAAATGAACGTCGACAAGCACACGTTTCTGACCATTTTGCGGTTCTGTTTTTGATGAGTTGAAAACATTCTCGAGTATCATCACAGAAACATCAAAGTAAAGAGAAAAATTATAAGTAAATGTTGTATAATAACGTCTTTGGCCATTAACTTTAACAGTCCATTAGGTGATCATTCAAAAGACTTATGCATTTGCTGCCCTGAGGTATTCTTTCTCCCTGAAATTGGGCTTCTTTTTTTTTGTGTAACCTAAATTTTCTGGGGAAAGCTTTTAGAGAACTGCTCTGTGCTGAAGAAACTGGAATGGACAAGACAGCCCAAATATAGCTCGGTCCCTCAAGGTAAGTTAGCCAATGGACTTGACTCCTCTGCGTGATGGTAGACCTACCTTTGATCAGGTGGAAGCCATTACAGATCGGTCTCCGGGCTTTTACAGCCGTCTCTTGCTAACAGAGAAAGCATCACAGGGATGGAGACCAGTCATAGAACTCTCTCCCTTGAAATGATTCGTTCACCAGTGTTTGCTCAATCCTTTTCCATTAACTATGTAACCTCCACACGGATTTTATGGAATACTGAACACTGACATTTGCAGCAAGGCTGAAAGAGTTTAGATGGCCAACAACTAAAGAAATACCTCACAGCAATGTCTCGAGTAATATATGTAAAACGTGCAAAGGAGGGAAACCCTATGGCAGCAGTAGTGAATGCAAGCAGTAAGTAGATGATGAGTCATTCAGTAGATGAAAAGCCTTTGATTCAGTATCATTAAGAAAATGAATGTGTGACGAGCATCTCGAGATTAAAGGACAATACTCCTCACAAGGACAAATGAATCTCACGTAATTCTGAAGGAGCCACTCAGTGTAGTTCATATGGTTCCCTACTTAAAGACCACACTAATTCTCTTCGAGGTAGACTTGGCCAAGCCTGTAATGAATTGGTTTGATAAGGGAGTTTGAAGGTCACTGATGAAAGTAAGAAAATGAAGAGGGGAAGATACGATCCTCAAGGAATACAACTAAGATAAGGGAAGGATATTAGTTATGAAATGAGATTATAAATCACAGGTGTAACACCATAAACGTGGAATCTGGCTAAAGAGACCTTATGACAGAACTAGTAAAATACCTTGGAAATATCAAGGATGACCAAGTACCCCACTTGGCCAAGGGACCGAGGATATGTATAAATAACTAAGCCCATTAAAGTTATAAATTTCAAAATGAAAAAGAAGCCCAAGTTCTCCAGAAAAGAACAGGAAATTATGCGGAAAATCAAGATGCATGAGAGCACCATTATCATTTTCTTTTCTGTGCTCTTTCTCCAGCCTCCCTTTTCATAGTTCTCGTCCAGGTAGGTCGAGGTCTTTCACTTTCACGCACTATTCTTCCAGGGGTCATGCAAGGGCTATGTCCAAGCCATCTGTCTATGCCTTTCATAATTATCTGCATATGGAACTTCCGTAATTTAGCTTATGATATCACTCATAACTCTGTCCTGCCATTTGACTTGTAATATTTTTCTTAATTAAAGGTTTATTCTCGACTAGATAAAATCTTTAACATTCAGTTTCATTGCCCTTCTAGCAACACAGGTCATGCTAGACGTCGTTATAATCTTACACCCATATGCAGTTTTAATCTATTTGACTTCCATATCTTATTCAGCCCGCCCATTTCTTAATTTGGCTTTTTTACTCTTACTTTTACTGGATATCATTGTTCCTAAATGTCTGAAAGATTAAACCACATTAATCTTTTCTCCATCATCAGCAATTTCATCCTTTTGTGTATACTCAATCTTCATTGCTGTGTTTTTCTTAGATTTACATTTTGGGTTTCATCTCTAGTGACATATGATGCATTCTATTAAGTAAGCTTTGTAAATCTAGTGGCTTTTCAGTTAGCTTTGCATATTTCACAGAAGTGCCATAGTTAGTCAAAACCATCTATCATATTGGTCTGTGGACACTGTAAAAAGCCTTTTGTAATCAAGAAGAGAATTCTTAAGTTCCATAGACTGGTGCACAGTATGTCTTGTGTGATCTTTGCAGCCCGTGCCTTTTCTAAAGCCAGACTGTTCATCTCTAAGCTTTTAATCAATTTCTTTCTCCAGCTTGTTGAGAATAAACCTCCTGAATATTTCCACTGCAAGAAAAGACAGGATTTCCAAGGCAACCAGCTGTCTGGCAATTCTCTTTTTAAATTGCTGGTGTAAAGACCTTGCTCTAAAATATCGTGCATCTTTTCAAAGTAAGAAGATGTACACAAATATAATGTTACTTGAAGCAAAGTGTTCACTTACTAAGGTTTTTCAAGCAAACTACATCTCCAGTAGACTAGATTCCTCCTGGAAGTTAGAGCAATAGTGTTTTACCTATTCCCAACGAGCTGCCATATCCAGGTTTAGCAAAAGGCAATACCCATGATTACTCGAAAATTAAGAAAAATATTTTCTCTAAACATCCGATCATTAATTACTAATTTGGTGCTCTCGGGAACATGCATTAGCATGGCAAATGGAATATCTTCTGGATCAGGAACTGATTCTCGGTCAAAATTATTCTCAACAGGATGCACATGATATGTGAAGCATATTTAGTATTAATCAAAATTTTCTTAAAATCTATACATAGAGAACAACAGACAGACTGAGGCTCGCTATTTGATACCGCCCCTACAATATAGGGATGGATGGAGCGATGTTTGGAATTAGGACCAAGGCCTAGGGCTATAATATAAAATCAAGAAAAGAGAGCAAATGAATAGAAGGATAGGCCAAAATAATTCTGCAATTATATCAAGTGGTGTGCTAGGTCAGATCTAGAACTCTTAACACTTACAGGTCTGGTCCAACAAGGTTGGTTTTGAACATTATAATTACACCCCACACGGTAAAATACGCTTTCCTACAAGCATAATGAAATGATAACGCTGAAGCTTCTGACGAAATTTGTGTTCATTTATTGTTGGTTTAAATTAGGAAAGTTGCTCCACACAAGTTTCACTATTGACAGGTAGTTACATGGTATTTGCAAGAGTCAGGCAGGTGTAAGTTATCTCGAAGAGAGGAAAAACTTGCTTCATTGTGGCTCTCTTTTGTAAATGAAAAATACTGCAGTCCAGCGTTGGGTATCATCTGTTGCTAACAGATTCATAAGACCATAAAAATCTGCCACTTGCTGTGGAAAACGGACTTTACTGGTATCAGACAATATCTTACAGAACCAGGTAGGTTTGATCGAGTCACAGTAAATGCAACTTTATATGCCACAAATGCACGCTCCTTCATCTTCCATTAGCCGAGATCCATCTTATTTTAACAATTGTACCAACTTCATAATGATTTATGGGCTGGGTATACAGTTCGTTTGCCAAAAAGGTCGTAGGACAATATTTCTGTAGGGCTTCAAGCGTCACTTCTACACTCACTGAAAATTATATTGTTTTCATTGTTTTAATTACTGACAATCAGCATAGTTTTATTATTGTAGAAACAGACCTGTTGTATTGCAAGTTACAGCGGCATTGCCAACATCAAGAGGAAATTTTGACCCAACATTAGAGAGTTACTGTATATAGTGTGGACCCTTGCGTCTTACATGTTGATTTGAATATTGTTAGTATTCTAAGGTATACACAAAGTTTCTGATAAAAAAGAAGAGGGCGTCGTTTACTTTGTGTAATATTCAGTGATGAGTGGCGTTGGGCGAGCTCTTTATAAGTACATTTTTCACCGTTTTATTGTTCTTAAAAGCACCATTAACTCCAAAATACTTAAGAAGATTAAATCAGCAAAAAAGACCTACTATGTTAACAAAAAAGAAATTTATAACACAAAAAAGCTGCTCGTACTGCCATATGAAAAAAAATTTCAAAATCATTCCCCATCTTCTTAAGAATTTTGGAGTTACTGATGCATTTAAGGACAATCTAAGAGTAATGTTCTGATTACATTCTTAACAGAAACATATTAAGCAGGAACCAAACACTGAAGCTGTGGTGGGGATGTCCTCACGAAGGCCAACCATCCGAGGCCCCTAACATATGAAACCAAAAGAAAGTGCTAAACAGTAACTTACAACACAAGCAGAAGGTAACAACAAGTATTTCACAAGGACACTCAACGACGTGCTTCGGACCACGAAACTTTGCCCTTAAAGACCTAACTAAAATGCACAGAGTTCCAGACGAGAACTTGCACACAGCATTTTCTCTCTCTCTCTCTCTCTCTCTCTCTCTCTCTCTCTCTCTCTCTCTCTCTCTCTCTCTCTCTCTCTCTCTCTCTCTCCACAGAGATGGGGATATTGAGGCTAGACTACCTTACTGTCGAATTGCTTAACGAAAAAAATGAAGGGATAAATACAGTGGGTCCTGGCATATTCGTGGTTCAGCATACGCACCTTCAGTTATTCGCGGGTTTTTCTGTGGAACATAACTCCAAATATATCACAGAAAATTCGCCACTTTGCGGATTTGTCCATGTGATATATACCAAATATATCGCGAAAAACTCACCACTTTGCAGATATTGAAACACTTTAATATCGTTTCAAAGTTTAAGATTAAGATAACAGTAGAGTAAAGCATATGGGTACTCAAAAGTGATCAATGATGAATGAAGACGATGATGATGAATTAACTGTACATATACTATACCTGTGAAAAACAGTACAGTATGTCAAACACCAAATACAGTACTGTATACCTTAAACTATCATGCCAAAACCCTTTACTGTAATATCATTTAAAAGTATAAGATTAAGATTAAATCATATGGGTACTCACCAGTGATCAATGTTGAATGAAGGTGATGATGATGAATTAGCTGTGCAGTATGTACAGTACTGTAGACTCTTTGCTTATGGTAGTACAGTGTATAGTGCTCACAATCTAGAATACCTGTAAAAAATAGAATACTGTATGTTAAACACCAATACATTATACTGTGCCTTAAACTATCATAAGCCCTTTGTTAGCCGAACGGTTGAGCTTCAGACTGTCGCTTTCGATGGACCGGAGTTCAACCTCGCGCCGGCTGATGAAGAGTTAGAGGAATGTATTTCTGGTGATAGAAAAATTACTCGCTATAATGTGTTTCGGATTCCACAATAAGCTAGGTCCCGTTGCTAGTAACCAATTGGTTCTTAGCCACGTAAAATAAGTCTAATCCATGCCCTAGGAGAGCTGTTAATCAGCTCAGTGGTTAAAACTAATCATTACTTACTTAAAAAGTACAATTTAATATCATTTCAAAGTTTAATATCAAGATTATGTAAATCATATGGGTACTCAACAATGATGAATGTTGATTGAAGATGATGATGATGAATTAGCGGTGCAGTTAGATGAATGACAATGAAGATATGACTGCACAGCAAAGCAGAGGAGTTACATCTCCTCTGGGGGTGCCTCTTCCCCTTCTTCAGGAGGCACTTCAGTCACCACTTGCACTTCAGGGGTTTTGAGAGGCTTTAGAGGGACCTTCTTCACCACCCAGAAATAACTGGTAATAGGCAGCTGCTGTGTCTGCTTCTTCATGCTGCTGAGGAGGTTTGTATAGGGCCTCAATAACCCATCAAGGCCATTATTGAACTTTATAGCTTATTCTATATAAGGATCCTGTGCCAAAATCTTCTCCTTCACCCCCTTTAATGTCTTCAGCGTAAATTCACTGTCATCATCCATTGCCTTCACAAGGTGTTCGAGGGAGTTCCAGGTGTAGAGTGCCTTGAAGGCACAGATCACGCCCTGATGGCTGGAGGAGAGAGGTGGTGTTGGCAGGTAGGAACTCGAGCTGGACCCCATAGTAATAAAGATCAACAGGGTGGCTACCAGCATTATCCATAATCAACAACACCTTGAACTCCATGCCCAAGTTGCTGAGGTATTCATTAACTTGAGGGATGAAGCTCTGATGGCACCAGTGATCTGTAAGGACTTTGGTGATCCAGACCTTGGCATTATGCATCCAAAACACTGGCAGCATATGTGTGTTCTTATTCTTGAGGGCCCTGGGGTTTGCAGACTTGTAAATGAGTCCTGGTTTCATCATGAAGCCAGCCGCATTGCCACACATGGTGAGGGTAACCCTATCCTCCTGTGACTTGTAGCTGGGGGCTCTGGCTTTGTCCTTCATGATGAACGCTTGTGAAGGCATCTTCTTCCAGAAGAGGCCAGTCTCATCCATATTGAACACCTGGAATACAGTAAAGGATTAAAACTAATAAAGTACGTAAAGCTAAAGACATTTAAAATTATAAAAAAAACGAGGGAATTCAGTTAATAAATTTAATAAAAAGTATATAAAATTGTATAAAGTTAAAACCAACCTGTTCTGGATGGTAGCCATTATTGTTGATTATCTTCTCGAGGATCTCGGGACATTTCGCTGCAGATTCTGTGTCTGCCGATGCAGCTTCACATGCAGAGAAAGATTGCAAAGTTGGAACCACTTCATGAAACAGTGGAGCCACCTTTGCTGGCCTGAAGACCTTGAGGAGCTGACGATGGTCCTGCTAATGGCTCTTCCTCTTTTTCTTCTTCTTCTTCTTCTTCAGCTGCTTTGTCAAAGCCTACGAAGTCTGGTTCCTGCATTACGTCGTCACCTTCTGTCTCACCAGCAGTCAAAAATTGGTGGTACAGTTCACGTGCCTTCTCACAAAGATGTGGCCGAGGGGCAAGTTCTTCTTACAGAAGACATTAATCCACACTGCCAAGGCAGACTCCATCTTTACAATGTTCTTGTTATGCACAGTAAATATTTGCTTAGTACTGCCTAAGAAGCTCATATTAGCAGCCTTCCTGATCTCCGTCTCTTTTTTCTGGATGTATGCGAAAATATAAAGAAAATTAATTATTGTAATGACATTATTGTAACATTGTATACTACAGTACATATTACAGTATATCCTATACTGTACATATACAGTATTTGTACATTGTAAACACTTCGTCAATAAATGATTAATTACATAATTACATACCTGACTGAACTTTCATTCAATGAGTAAAGGCGGGCTACTGCAGCGAAGCTGTTCCCTGACTTTAATAAAACCAGTTCTACCCTCTGCTAGAGGTTCATGACCTTCCTCTGCTGCTTAGGCTCTTTGCAGAAGCCTTAGAAGGAGCAGGGTATTTTGGAGCCATCTTACTGAAGATATGAATGTACTGTACAGTAAGTGAACAAATGTACTACACAACGCGAATGTCGCACTGTATACAGCACACAGAAACAACATGGTGAACTGAGAGATAGAGATGTGCTGTACTGTGAACTGTTTGTTTGGCATGGGGAGAACATTTAAAAAAATACATTTTCTTGATTACTGTATTTTGCTGTTTACATGAAATCAGTACAGTACTGTAGATCATTTTTTATCATAAAAATTGTATTTAGTCACAAAAATAACATAAAATTAGATCAACTTGACATAAACAATCCTTGCATTTCATTTGGAGGTACTTACTGAACAGTAGTTACGTCATTCTACAAACTACCCACGTATTTTAGATATGCTCTACTATCATCCTAAAATGCTTTACTATTGTAATATCATCTCAAAATCATCTTACAACACAGATGATCCTACATCCCAGATGCACTTTCTAGCATCAGCACAGGTCTCTGCAGTGGGTGCATCGTTTTCTAAATTGTGCATACATCCAGATGTACAGTACTTGTAAAGTCCCTGCTGAGCAAGTTTTCTTTGGTGACGGCCCATTTTCTTTGTATCTGCAATTTGTCACACCTGACGGGCCAGGTCACGTAAATTCAATCATTTAAACTGTGTATGTAATTATTTATCTGTCCTCAATTTATGTACCGTGTATTTCTTCTTTCACAGGCATCAAGATTGTATTCAACTTTAATTCTGTCTACTTTCACATTGTAAATTGTACTTGTTCACTGTATTTCATTGTTAATTATTATCGACCTCAGGTCACCTATGCCCTCATTGTGTTTCGCGGCACGACGCCAGTCTGCCACTATATAAACCGCCTGGATCATGAATATCATAAATCAGCAGTCCACTTTTACTGCTCGTTTCTTTTGCGCCTCTTAAAGTGGTGACCCCGGAGTGACTCCCGAAGCCATTAGCGGACCCACACGACGACTCAGTCTTGGCTTCAGGAGCTTACTCTCGCCCTTAGCGGACTAATCACGGCGCTGAACCAGCATTTGGGCGTGCTGACTCTCGTCGGCAAAATCACCAGCATCATTAGCAGACTCACACGGCGCGCTCCCAAGTGCATTTTGACGCGAGCACCCTATTCCATTTAAGAGGGCAAAGAGCGAGTTTGGACACAGGCATCCCTTCCTTCATTCAGTTAACTGCTGACCTCGCAGACTCAGAGGTCTACCTCCCTCCTAAATCACCCATGCCTGTCCCCGCGCCAAGGCTCTCACGCTCCTCCACACCCCTGCCTGCAGCCCCGCACTCTCCCCAGCCCGGCGGGACAATCAAGGGCTGCCCTGTCTATAAAACTGCCGCCATTCACGCAGGGGAATCCGTCGGCATGGGTCTACAGAGTTGAGAGCCAGTTCAGGATTGCGGATCTTAACGATGAGGTGCTGCAGGCAGATATAGTACTCAACGCCCTGCCAGAGGAGATCTACTCGTGGGTGTCTGACGCATGCCCCCTTACCTACCACCTCCTGAAGAAAACCGTCCTCGAGACATGCTTCCTGCTGGTTGCCGAGCAGGCCGCCCCGCCCTCGACCTCGCCATTAACCCGCGGCAGGATCAGAGCGTCATGGAGTCATGGGGCATGATCCAAGACCTCCTCACCCTCCCAGACACCGATGGCAGTAAAAAGAAGCGCGAAATAAGCCTGTCGCGGGAGCTCCTCCCCCGTCAGCTCCTCCCGGAGGTCCGCACACAAATCCCTGAGCCCTATGTGGTGCCCCTCGAAACCCTGATTTGCACAGCACAGCACTTGACGGACTCCGTGAAGGCAACGAAGCGGGTACCAGCGCCCACACTCCCAGTCAGCACCATCCAGCAGGAGGAGGGCGCAGAGCAAGAGGTCAACGCCGTCACCAGGAGGCGCCCAGCGCCTCCCAGCAGGTGGAGTTCCCCGGGTCTTTGCCACTACCACAGGCGGTTCAGCAAGGATGCCCGGAACTGCCTGCCGCCCTGTTCATTCGCCCATTCAAAAAACGGGGGAGGCGGCGGCCAGCAGGACAAGCCGCCATGGCAGCTGAAGAACCCAAGGACCCAGAACCAGTAGGCTTCTACGTCCGCGACACCGTCTCCGGCAGGATGATGCTGGTCGACACGGGGGCCGTTAGATCAATCTTCCCGGCATCTAGAGAGGACCGCAAGCAAGAACCAGACCCGGCTGCCTCCCTGACGGCCGCCAACGGGTCCCCCATCCTCTCCTATGGAACAAGGACCCTGTCGATCTCCATCCTTGGCCAGAGGTACTCCTGGGACTTCGTCGTCGCGGACGTTAGGACCCCGCTCCTGGGTGCGGATTTCCTGGTGCACTTTGGGCTGGCAGTTGACGTCGGTCGCAAGTGCCTCCTCGATACAGACTCCTGCCAGTCCCTCCCGTTGGCAACGGGACCCAAGGAACCCACCGTCTGCTCCGCCGCCCCCCACCTGTACTCGCAGCTGCTGACGGAGTTCCCTGATGTGTTCAAGCCCAAGCTGCGCCAAAAGCCCAGGGCCCCAGCCAAACATGGCATATATCACCACATAAAAACAAAGGGCCCCCCAGCACATGCGAAGTTCCGGAGGCTTCCCCCTCGACGCCTTCAGGAGGCCAAGGATGCGTTCGCCGAAATGGAACGGATGGGAATCTGCAAGAAGGCCTCCAGCCCGTAGGCCTTCCCCCTCCACATGGTGCAGAAACCGGACGGTTCCTGGAGACCCTGCAGCGACTACAGGCAGGTCAACCTTGCAACAGAACCTGACCATTACCCCCTGCCAAATATGCAGGACCTCGCGGCCTCCTTCCACGGGCCAAAATATTTACTAAGTCGGATCTCTTGAAGTCCTATTTTCAGGTACTGGTCACGCCAGAGGACATACCAAAGACTGCCATCATAACGCCTTTCAGGTCCTACGTGTTCGCCTTCTCTACATTTGGCCTGGGGAACACTGGGGCAACTTTCCAGCGGCTCATGGACAGCATCCTGGGGGACCTAGAGTTCTGTGTCTGCTACGTAGATGATATCCTTATATTTTCCAGGTCCCACAAGGAGCACCAGAAACACATCCGGGCAGTCCTGCAGTGCCTGCAGGAGAAAGGCCTCGTCGTATGCTTTGACAAATGCACCTTCGGCGTACAGAAAGCCGACTTCCTGGGCCACGAGGTATCCCCAGATGGCGTCCGTCCGCTCACATCCAAAGTCGCAGCCATCACCGGGTTCCCCGTCCCCACCTCCGTCAACTACTACAGGAGGTTCATCCCCGGGATCACACACACCATGGCCCCTCTGATGGAGACCCTGAAAGCCCGACCAAAATCCTTGTTGTGGGGACCCAGCCAGCAGCAGGCCTTCACCCTGATGAAGGCCGCCCTCGCCGAGGCAACCGCCTTGGCCTACCAGGATCCCAGCGCCCCTGTCCAGCTGACAACGGACGCCAGCAACGTCGCCTGTGGTGCTGTCCTGGAGCAGGTCATCAACGGCGCCACCCAGCCCATCGCCTTCTTCAGCAAGTTCAACCCCACAGAGGCCCGCTACAGCACCTTCGACAGGGAACTCTGCGCAGTATACCATGCAGTCCGGCACTTCAAGTTCCTCCTGGAGGGCACACCCTTCACAATCTATACGGACCACCAGCCGCTGGTCCACGCCTTCACCAAGCAAGGGGACGCGTGGTCTTCCAGGCAGCAGCGGCATCTCTCGGCCATCACCGAGTTCACCTGCTCCATCAAGTACCTCCCCGGCAGGAAGAACCCTGTGGCGGACGCCCTCTCCAGAGTCGAGCTGAACGCAGTGCAGCTGGGGATCAACTACAAAGACCTTGCCAGGGAGCAGGCCGCCGACCCAGAGACCCCAGCTTACCGCATCGCCATCACATCCCTAAAGCGGAGGGACGTGCCCCTCGCCCCTGGGGCCCCAAATCTCCTCTGCGACGTCAGCACCGGCCAGCCCCGCCCCCTAGTGCCAGCCTCCAGCCACCGCCAGGTATTCGACATCATCCACGGCCTGTCACATCCCTCCGGCAGGACGACGGCCAAGCTGCTGTCAGAGAAGTTCGTCTGGCACGGAGTGCAGAAGGACGCGAGGGCATGGGCAAGGCAGTGCCTGCAGTGCCAAACCAGCAAGGTGGGGTGGCACACCGAATCTGGGGTAGGCGAGTTCCCACAGCCAGGGAGGCGTTTCAGCCATGTTCACATCGACGTCGTCGGGCCCCTTCCTCCCTCAGGCGGGTCCAGATATCTTCTGACGGTGGTAGACAACTCAACAAGGTGGCCTGAGGCCACGCCAATGCAAGAAGCCACCATCAGCACATGCGCCAAGGCCCTGCTCTCCAGCTGGATCAGTCGCTTTGGCATCCCTGACCACATCACAACCTTCCCGTCGGAATTGTGGTCCGCCCTGGCCCAGCTGCTGGGGACAGCTCATCACACCTCCACGGCCTACAACCCGGCCACCAACGGCTTGGTCAACCGCTTTCACAGGTCCCTGAAGGCATCCCATATGGCCCGTTGTACCGCCGAGGACTGGAAGTACCAGCTGCTGTGGGTCCTCCTCGGGTTGAGGACCGCCCCCAGGGCCGACGGCGTCCTGTCCGCAGCCGGTTAAACCTACGGCGAGCCCCTTGTGGTCCTGGGTGAGCTAGTGACAGAAGATTGCCACAACCCATCGGTCCAGAGGCTTTGCAAAATCGTCGGCAAGTTCGCCCCCTGCAAGAGGACATATACCGACAGGTCAGCCACCTTCACGCCACCCGGGCTGGCCTCCACTACCCACATCTTCGTCAGGGATGACACCGTCCGCCTGCCACTGACCAGGCCCTACAGGTGGCCCTTCCGCGTGCTGGAACGGAACAGCAAGGCGTTCCTGCTTGCACTTCACGGGAGGAACGATTGGGTGTCAATCAACCAAGTCAAGCCTGCCCTCCTGGAGGAGGACAAAACCGTCAGCACACCGCACCCTCCGCCAGCGCAGCCGCCGCCGCAGCCGGGCCCTTGTAAGAAGCGGACACGCAGCCGCCCGCTGAAAAGGCCGCCCACACCCGCAATCAGCCACCCTCACGCACAGGACGTCCCTCTGTTGTCCTCACGCAGCCGGGGCACCCTTCAACACCCCAGCAGATACGCCAACTAATCAGACGTTGCCTACGTCTTGGCAGGAGGGGAGTATTTGTAAAGTCCCTGCTGAGCAAGTTTTCTTTGGTGACGGCCCATTTTCTTTGTATCTGCAATTTGTCACACCTGACGGGCCAGGTCACGTAAATTCAACCATTTAAACTGTGTATGTAATTATTTATCCATCCTCAATTTATGTACCGTGTATTTCTTTCTTCGCAGGCATCAAGATTGTATTCAACTTTAATTCTGTCTATTTTCAAAGTGTAAATTGTACTCGTTCGCTGTATTTTATTGTTAACTGTTACTGACCTCAGGTCACCTATGCCCTCATAGTGTTTCGTGGTGCAACGCCAGTCTGCTGCTATATAAACCGCCTGGATCATGAATAAATCAGCAGCCCACTTTTACCTGCTCGTTTCTTTTGCACCTCTTAAATACTTATCTTCGTGGACCATACCACCGTAAGATGCCTCATAAATGCCCAGCTTCTTCTACAGCTTAAGGGAAAGAGCCTAAATGCCAGAGGAAGGTTATGAAGCACGAGGAGAGAGCATAAGTTATTGATATGTTATGTGAGGGAAAAAATTACGCTGAAGTAGCCGACCATCATGGCGTGCTCAAGAGTGTCATCTATTTGATCAAGAAGGAAGAAATGTTGCCACCATCATTCATTCACTCTCTGACCCCCCAGTGGCAGCAGATCTGGAACAATTTGAAGGGTCCCGAATTCTTAGGAAAGGCAGGGAGCTGCAGATGATGATAGAGGCATGGGATCCTAATATGCAATGCTCCATAAACATTTCCAGTGCCATTGATGCTGCCATGGAGCCCTATAATAACCTCTTCATCAGCATGAAGAAGTACATGGCCATGATGCCGCCTCCCAAAACCCCCTGAAGAAGTCCATGAAGTGACTGAAGCGCTTCCTGAAAAAGGGGAAGAGGCACCCCCAGAGGAGATGTAACTCCTCTGCTTTGCTGTGCAGTCATATCATCATTCATTCATTGGACTGCACAACTAATTCATCATCATCATCTTCAGCCAACATTCATCACTGTTGAGTACCCATATGATTTACATAATCTTGTAAAGTCCCCGCTCAACGGGTTCTCTATGATGAACATCCCATTTTCTGCGGTGCCTTCACAGCCGACCTGAGGTCACACATACACAATCTTATTATCATTATTGTGATTTGTATATTTATTACCTGTTCATTTGCCCTAGTATCACGTATATGTGTCAGAGTATTTTTATGTCCAACCAGCTGTTGTTAGTCATCATGTTTTCTATATGTACCTGTCCTGTTTTGGATAGAGAAATAGTCTGACCTAAGGTCACTTGTAAATTTTTGTAATCGTGGTCTCTGCGTATAAGCAGATGTCCGCAAGACGCTTTATAAGCGGGTCGCTTCATCAATAAATCAGCAGTACTTGTCTTCCTGCTCATTATTTCGCACCCTCTCACAGTCTTAATATTAAACAGCTTTAATGTGCATATGTATTTTTGTTCTCTCTCTCTCTCTCTCTCTCTCTCTCTCTCTCTCTCTCTCTCTCTCTCTCTCTCTCTCTCTTTTGTGAATTACCAATGTTCCCCTGTAAAAGAAAATGAGATAGCATGAATAGTACTGTAAGAAAGAAAATGAGCATGCCTGAATACAGTATAGGGGACTTCATGAGTTTGTAAGAGCCTGACACTGTCTCTTCCAAACACATTGTGTTGAGTTGCCTGTCAATCGTCATCCATCGGGTGGACAGGACAAAGCAAGCATCTCATTTTCTTTGCTCCACAGTGGTGGGGAGGCCAACCATACAATAGGCCTTCTGTTTCTCCTTCCATTGTTGTCTTGATGTATGTACAATCACCCTACTTGCATTGCCATGCAAGCATTCTAATCTGTACTCATAATGTTCCAACAAATCTTCTATATCAAACTGTTGTGTTTCTGTTTGGAAGATGACGAACGTCTCTCCATTTCACATATATTATGCTACTGCATTGTGATCCATTAATCTGTCTCGATCTTCATCCTTGGCCGAGGTAAGATGGGAACCCATGCGCCGACATTAGGACGCCGCTCCTCCCGCGGATTTCCTGGCGCACTTCATCAGTCGACGTCGGTCGGAAACGCCTGAGATACAGACTGCCAGTCCCTCCCGTTGGCAATGGGACCCTGGATGCCCACCATCTGCTCTGCCGCCCCCACCAGTACTCGCAGCTGCTGACGGAGTTCCCTGACGTGTCCAGGCCCAAGCCCGCCAAAAGTGGGGTCACCAGTGTAAGGACTGGGTATGAGTGACATACTGGCTGGGTGTTTACTGGTTTATTGTAGCTACTGAGATAAATGTACAGAATCTTCGAAGATGTTATCAGCCCTCGTGCGGCCACGCGGTAAGGTATCATCTACACACAGACAGGTAAAAACAGAGGTACAGGCTCGGGCATCTGTGTTTGTCGGTAGACAAACAGATGGCGGTATCAAGAGACATAATTAACAATCAGTGATGAAACATATATCAATGGAATGGCCTTTGAGAAATTCTACACATGGCCAATTGCATGAGGTTTGAGACAGATTAATGGATACAATGCAGTAGCATAATATGTGAAATGGAGAGAGTTTGGCGTCTTCACAAACAGAAACACACATACAGTTTGATACAGAAGAATCGTTGGAACATTATGAGTACATGATTAGAATGCTTGCATGGCAATGCAAGTAGTGGTGATTGTACATACATCAAGACAACAATGCTTAGGGAGAAACAAACGTGAAATATTGTATGGTTGAAATCGTCATCCTGTAGAAAAAGAAAACAGATGCTTGCATCTCGTTTATCTTTTCCACTCCGATGGATGACAATTGACGAAACACGAACACACACGTGTTTGGAAGAGACAGCGCCGGGCTCTTAAAATACTCTGTCAAGACGTGGGTACAATGTCTGATTGTTTGAATTGCGGCGTCGGGCGACGGGTTCTAATCAATGTTCCTCCTCCCCAAGTGAGGCACTGATGCGGAAATTGTCTTATCGACAATTGTAGTTGTTTCTGGCTTGAAGGGGCGGATAGGAGGCGGCTCTCGCCGGCAGGATATATCGATGAGGACGAGCAGGTTGAAGGATAACATCGGATGATCCTTCAGTGGCGGCTCGAGGGCTGAAGGATTTCGGCTGATCCATGGTAGCCATCGAGAGGGGCGGCATCAGGCTGATTGATGACATTGGCTGGTCTTCGTTGGTCAGCTCGTCCATCTGTTTGTCGGGGCAAGCTTCAGGCTTCCTGGAGGAGGCATCCAGGGCCCGGTGGTGGGGTGGGTCATCTCAGAGGGTTGTACTTCTGCTGAGAACTCAGGAACGGCGGGAAGCAGCGAGGCGGCAAAGGGTCTGTCGGCGCATGGGTCGTCATCTTGGGTTGGCCGGGTCCTTCGGGTCACTCCGGGGTCACCAGTGTAACATGGCATATATCACCACATAAAAACAAAGGGCCCCCGGCCACATGCAAAGTTCCAGAGGCTTCCCCCTCGACGCCTTCAGGAGGCCAAGGACACATTCGGGCCTGGACATGAACGGATGGGAACTCTGCAAGAAGGCCTCCAGCTGGTGGGGCTCCACATGGTGCAGAAACCGGACGGTTCCTGGAGACCCCTGCGGCGACTACAGGCAACTCAACCTGGCAACGGAACCTGACCATTATCCCCTGCCGAACATGAAGGACCTGGCGGCCTCTTCCACGGGCCAAAATATTTACTAAGTTGGATCTCTTAAAATCCTATTTTCAGGAAATCGGTCACGCCAGAGGATATACCAAAGACTGCCATCATCACGCCTTTCGGGTCCTATGTGTCCGCCTTCCAAGGATGCCTGAGAACGCGAGACACTTTCCAGCGGCTCATGGACAGCATCCTGGGGACCTAAAGTTCTATGTGAAATGGAGAGGATATCCTTATATTTTCCAGGTCCCACAAGGAGCACCAGAAACACACATACAGTTTGATATAGAAGATTCATTGGAACATTATGAGTACATGATTAGAATGCTTGCATAGCAATGCAAGTAGTGGTGATTGTACATACATCAAGACAACAATGCTTAGGGAGAAACAGATGGAAATATTGTATGGTTGAAATCGCATTCCTGTAGAGAAAGAAAACGAGACGCTTGCTTTGTCCTGTCCACTCCGATGGATGACGATTGACAAACACACACGTGTTTAGAGACAGCGTCGGGCTTTTACAAGTTTTCACATGTACCTGTAAGCCATTTATATTTTTAAGGGTAACGTTGTAAGACGACTTTGAAATTATATTAAAGTGTTTTAGGATGATATTTTGAGGTATATTTGTTGTTTGAACTATTAAAATGGGCATTTATATGCATTTTTAGAGGGAGTCTTTGGTGTTTGAATGATTAAAATTGACAGTTATAAGTGTTTTTACAGGGGTGTTCCAACTAATTGCAGATTTTCGTTTGTCATGGGTGGTTGTGGTCCCTAACCTCTGCAAATATGGGGGACCCACTGTATCTCTCTCCCTCTGTTTCCTTCCTCTTGTCCAGGAAAGGAGTTAATTCTCTAAACTGCCAACCACACCTACCAAAAGCACACCAACCATGGTAAAGAGAAAACAGAACCTTTCATGTAAGGGTATCGCAACAAGGATAATGAAAACAGTAATTCCCTTAGCCTCTCCGGACGTAACTCAGGGCTTAGCCTCTCTGGACGTAACTCAGGGAAAATAAAATTTTATAGATTTACGTTAACCCTAACATTGTCAAATTACTTAAGTCTAAGAACAATACTCTGAGGAACACCTGAAATGCCATTACTCTAGCTACTATGCTGGCCATCAACACAGACTCTTTGGGTTCTGCCAATTAAAAATTCATTTAAAATATTGATAAACAATAAAAAATTCATTTAAAATGTTAATTAAAGATTTACCATTTCCCAATAATCTTTACTTGCAGACAAATGCTTTATGATTCACATTGTCAAAGGCTGTGCTAAAATCTAAACTGACCATGCTTGCATCACAGGTACCAAAACCTTTATGAAATCCAACCTGTAATGTTGGTAATAGGTATAATAAGCTTCTCAAAAACTTTTGATAACACAGGGGTAATTGTGATCAGTTTAAATTCTAAGGGGTAATGGGACAGACTTGTCCCTTAGGTGATGCAGTAATGTTTCCCTTCCTGAAACAGAAGGAAAACTTGCAAGTCCAACTGACTTTAAGAGAACAGTAGTACTCTTAAGAGCAATGGAAACAGCAGTCTTTAAAAAAATTGGAAAGATCCTGTTAGTGTCTATGCCACTGTAACTGTCAAGCCACAGACACAAAGTTTTCATTCTCTAGATCTGAAGGCCATTGAACAGAACTTGGGCTCTGGAAAGCATGACTTGGGCAACACCAGGGATCCACCATACTGTGGAGGCGCACTAAAGTCAACACCAAAGAGTGGTGACTTGGATAGACCACCACTTAAAGGCATCACCACTGGAGAACTAAATCTCCCTCATACCTTCAATATCAGCTTTCTCAGCTCTCTTATAAACTACCAGAAATTGACTTCTATGCTCAACAAAATTACACCACAGAAAGTCCCATCAGTTGTTCCTCCATAAATGATAAGCTTCATTTTAAAGGTAGGCAAGTTTACATGCCGCATTCAACATGTCTTACCTTGAAGATGAAACTTTGAGATTTTAGAATTTCTCCTCTTGATAATAGCGTGGCGATAAAATGATACCACAGCAATAATAATCAGATTCTATGAATATGCTCTAGTGAGCTCAATAGGATCACAGTGCATACCATCCCAAATCAGACAAGATTTTAAAAACAGAAGAGGATATCAAAATTGTCGGCAGCAACATCAAAGTACTTTTATTCTTATGTAACTCATGAACATTGCTATATAAAATATGTTTCCGTCCGGTTTTACGTGTTAGGATTAAGTTCAATAGTTGCCAGAAAGAAGCATTATTATTATTATTATTATTATTATTATTATTATTATTATTATTATTATTATTCAAAGGATGAAACCTATTCATATGGAACAAGCCCACAAGGGCCACTGACTTGGAATTCAAGCTTCCAAAGAATATGGTGTTCATTAGGAAGAAGAGGAGATAAAGGGAAATACAGAAAGATCTGTTAGTAAAATAGAAAAAAAATAAAAAAATTAATAGACAGATAAGAAGTTTATTAAAATGCAAGAAGAATAGTATTAGGGTAATAATGTATTGCATCTTCGCTTGAACTTCTGAAGTTTCAATTGTACAACATCCTCTAGAAGGGAAGTTTGACATTGAGGCACATTTACTACATATTGCTGCTGCTGTTCAGCGAATCTGGTTGCTCCCAGCAGCTAAAGGGGATCAGGGATCAATTGTGAATGTGAAAGACCTCTGTTAAAATACAGCTTGTGAAAAAGTGACAAACAAGAGACCATCCGTCGATGATCCAAGTCATAACTGCTAACATTAGGGAGCAGAAATCTCCACCACAAACCACTCTAACTAAGAGAGATAAATCTCTAGCAGAAGCAGACATCCACACCAGAGAACAGTATTCTAGTAAAGGAAGAACAAACGAACTAAAACAGGTTGCACTGATTTTATCACATGCGTAACTTTGGTGCGGCATTTGCTCAAACTTTCATTAGATGTTTCTCAAAAGTAAGATTTGAGTTAAAAGGCTTCACGCTCATTCAGCAAAGTTCCATCCACCTGAAGGGAAGGATGGGGTGGAAAATCTGTACAAGATCTGCTAATCACTAGCATTTTTACTTTACTGGAGTTCAGGCTCATACCCCACCAAATACACCATTCCCTGATCCAGTCCCCATGTCACTTGAATACTTGTACATTGAAAATAACGGTTGACCAAGAACACTACCCTGTGTAACTCTAGACACAATAGTCTTGGTTCACTAAAGATCCCGTCCAACACAACTCACTGCTGACTACCTGTAAGGAAATCTTGGTGTAATCCTAAAACATCCACTCACTCCAAGATTCTAAAGTTTATAACTAAGTGCCTTTAGACTAAAATCTATTTGAATTACTCTGCACTCAAAACCCTTATCAAGGTTCCCTTGCAAATCTAAAAGAGCATCACAGGTACATAACTTCTTCTTATCTGCATATTGACTATCAGCTGACATTCCATTAGATTCCACATATTTATATAGTGGCTTAAAAATAAGTTTTTTAGCAACTTTGGAGAGCACAGGGATAATAGAGATTGGCTGTAGTTACTGCAGTCTGCAGATACTGTATGCCACTCTTTGGAACAGGTACTATTACTAAGCTTGTGCTCATCTGCAAATATACTACATTGACATAAAAATCTATAAAATCTCCTAATCTTGGGAGACAACACACTAGAAACTTTTTTGAAAAAACAAAGAGAAGAAACCATCAGGATCTTCTCCACCCCAGCTATCAAGATTATCAAGAATTTTCTTGACATCCCTTGAGCAAAATGCAAATTTTGTAAGAAGAGGTACAGGATGACAGGTCTCAGGGAGGGACATCCTCAACTGACTGCTTAGCTTCAAAAGCTCAATAAAGCAGCTCAGCCTTTTCCCTAGGGGCCATTAACCAATCTACCAGCATCTGTTTGTAGTGGTGGAATGGAAGACGAGCCTGACCTAGAGATTGATAGATGCCAACTTGGTCCACCACAGATGAGGCTGAGTAATTCCTTCAAGTTTCCTCTTCAAGGAATTATTGTAATTTCTCTTGGCTGTATGGCAAGTTCTGTTTGCAGCATGGCGAGACTCGACAAAAGTGGTGTAAAGCAAGCATATATGAATATTTGGAAAAATATTCCCACATTAAACTGGTCAACTCGGAGGAGTTGGCACCACCCAGTAAGGCCAAACACATTCACAGATTTGCCAGATACTGAAGGAAGGATATCAGTGATGGTTTTGAAAATGAGGTCACCGGTAAAGATATAAAAAAAGAAAATAAGATAAGGCAACCTCTTGCTGAGCCAACAGACATCCTTGGCCCTTCTACTAAACCTGCCCCACATACCATTTGATAGACATGAGGAAGAAAGAACTGACAGAAAAGTGTGCTTCCTACCAGGCTAGTGAGCCACTGCTGAACTCACAAGTCTAATCACAGTTTTCTAGACCGTGGGTCTATCATACTTCTCTCTGTCTCCTCATTAATTGTAATTGGAATTGTGTAAATGTCTTATTATTTTACACTCTTTCTATTGATTTCGTTTTATAGAAATTTATCTTCTAGAATTATTACCTTACCTTGAGAGATTTACTTTGGATATATCTAAGAGTAAGCCCAAACCAAAAGATCATTATTGCTCCTGTGAATTAAATTAGAATATAAAATTTAGGCCAAAGGCCAAGTGCTGAAAGAAAAACTGAGAGTAGAGGAGGTTTTAAAAGTGTAACAGGAGGCAAACGTTGCTGTTGCACTTTGAAACAATTGTTAGGAAAGGTTGGAAAGTAAGGAAGAAAAAGAGAATATAAACAGAGGTACAGGAAAAAGAGATGCTGCAAAGAACTTTGAATAATGCCTACTGTGCACCGTGTGAGGTTCACTGATGGCACTATCCCCACCAACGGGTATTGCTCCTGAGGGTAAGGATTAAAATGGAATAGAATACTGTCACTTTCAGTGTGGGAGGAAATGCCCAAAATTCCCAGGACTGGAAAAAGTGGCTGATTTACTGATAAGAGCAACTCCTTAATACCAAATTATTAGGTGGCTCCAAGTGGGTGCTCTCTAAACCTAACAGCAAAGTTCTGGGAGTCTTGGAGGGTGGACACCATGAAACTTTCTTTTTACAATTAACAGATTTCAGGGGTACACTTATCTGTAATATTAATATCAAAATGTTTAAAATACTTGTTAGTTTCACTATGGGCTTTTTAAAATAAATATAAGGAGAAATTGTTCTAATGACCAAATTTTTGAAATACTTGTTAGTTACACTATGGACTTTAAAAAAAAATACTGTACAGCATGGTGAAATCTGTCCAGTATACAGCATAATCTTTCCACTCTGATTTGCTTGTACTGTTATCTAGAATGTGGTGATTACACTGGGTTTGCAAGTTTGGCTTAATTAATGGGTAATGATTGCATGAATAAAAAATTCCCCAAAACTGGTTTGAAACAAAAGATGTCAACTAATGACTACACACCATAGGTAGTTAAACAGAAAAAGTTTTTGGCAATTTGAATTCAACAAAGGGGCTTTATGTACCGAAGTCACGGATAATAGTACTGGTTGTATTATTACAGTTTAACGGTACGTATTTCGCAAACCAGTGTTAGAAGTTCCAGTGGTATTACATGGCAAACAGTTGCATAGCTTTTGTCTGGAATGGTCTTCACTGAAGGCTTAAATCATCAATTGGTCTTCATATACGAGGGTAAGTCAATAAGTATCTGCACTTTTATTCTAATTGTTTGTGAATAGGCTGTGTGGCTTTGTGTGCTATGCCGGGTTGTAGATGGCTCCGCCCTCCTCCCTTGTGGTTGGTTTCAGCGTTACCACTTCAGTACGCTCTGCGCTGTTGAGAAGTAAGGATGGACGCACCACTCTCCATTTGCACCAAAGAAGAACAACGCTCTGTAATCCGTTTTTTGTGGTCTGAAGGAGTACCAGGAGATGAAATCCATAGAAGACTTTCAGTAGAATACGTGGGCAATGTTTTGCCACGACGTAGTGTTTGTAAGTGGATTGAGCAGTTCAAAAGCGGTCGGACAAGTGTGGAGGATGAGAAACGCAATGGACGCCCAGCCACAGCCACTACTGACGCTAACATTGAACAAGTCCAAGCCCTGATTCTGAATAACCAACAACTGACTATTGATGAAGTAGCTTATCATATGCACATTAGTCATGGTTCTGCATATGAAATCGTGCATAACAGGCTCTACTTTCATAAAGTCTGTGCAACATGGGTCCCAAAACAACTTACGAGTAGTGACGAACACAAGCGCAATCGTTTGAGAATCTGTCAGCACTTACTTGACCGTCATGCTAACGAAGGGGATACTTTTTTTAAACGAATTGTCACTGGAGATGAAACATGGATTCATCACTTGGAACCAGAGTAAATGCCAGAGCATGGAATGGAAACACCCCCCAATCTCCAGTAAAAAAAAATTCAAGTCAACCATCTGCAGGAAAAGTGATGCTCACAGTTTTTTGGGACTCACGAGGGCCAATTCTGGAACATTACCTGGAAACAGGGTCAACAGTAAACAGTGAACGCTACAGTGATGTGCTTATCAACAAGTTGAAGCCGGCAATTTGCAACAAACACCGAGGTCTATTGTCAGAAGGCATTCTTTTGTTGCATGACAACGCCCATCCACATACCACCGCCCACACCATTAACACTCTTCAAGAACTTCATTTCGAGGTGTTGGAACATCCTGCATACAGTCCTGATCTCGCTCCATCTCATTACCATCTGTTTGGTCCACTTAAAGATGCTTCAAGAGGCCGTCGTTTCGCCACCGATCAGCAGGTGAAGGAAGCGGTGCATATGTGGCTCAATGCTCAACAGAAAACGTTTTTTTCTGAGGGTATCGAAAAGTTAGTGCAACAATGGACTAAGTGCATTGAAAAGCAGGGTGACTATGTTGAAAAACGATGTTATTGTAAACTTTGTATTGCTGTTGTATTAAATAACAAAATTGGAGTGCGGATACTTACTGACTTACCCTCTTAGTATATTCATATCACATTGTCGATCTCGGTCTTCCCTGCTTGGCCATGAATTGCTACAATTTATGTTTTTCTCTACTAAATCAGGTATACTTAAATTGCATATTTTGGCGTACAACATTTTTAGTATGCTTTGGATTACGTATACCTTGTTTAAATGTTATATTGCTTTACCAAGTTCTTAATCAGTTCTTGTTTAAATGTTATATTGCTTTACCAAGTTCTTAATCAGTTCTTCAAATAGCTTTATAAAATCGTCAACATTTGTGTGGGATATATTCCTACAAGATAATTCTGAATTAATTGTAGTTTACATACCAGCACTTTTATTTCAGCATGTTTGCATTCCACTGGATTAACAATGATTTCAAAATCTAGCTCAGTATTGTAGTCAGAAAAGGATTCTGCTTAATTTTTCTTTTAGTGTCCATTTTTCTACGAAAGGGTACTTTCAATTGATGTTCATTGATCTATTTTTGATTTCTAGAACATAATTTTTTCAGACTAGCCAACCTGTACACTTGCAATTAACGAAGACGGGAAGTATGCTTCACGTGTAGCCCATTGTGCATGTTGGATAGTGCACAAAGTACCTTAATTCCTGCTTTTCACATTCAAGGCTTTGGAATAGAATATAGAAATTATGCCGAAGGCCAAGCGCTGGGAACCTATGAGGTCATTCAGTGCTGAAAAAAGGTTTGAAAGGTGTAACAGGAGGAAAACTTTGCATTTGCACTATGAATCATTTGCTAGGAGAGGGTGGAAAGTAAGACGGGAGAGAGAATATGAATGAATGTACAGGAAAGTGAATGAAAGGGGCTGCAGCTAGGGGCCCCAAGGGACAATGTGAAAGAAGCTTAAGTGATGCCTAATTTGTACCAAACTAAGTGCACTGATGGCACCACCCCCCCGGATGTTCAAGGCTATGATGGAATCCATGGGCATTGTTTCAATTGCAAATGGGTGGCACTGACCCCTGCAAGATCATTCAGTGACCCCGTGGCAATTTAGATATTTTTTTCTGGACATTTAAAGAACTCAAACATACCAATGCATAAAACTTTACATTTTGTGCATTCTTATTTAAATACATTGAAAATTTATGGTTCAGAACAATAATGGCTGAAACTCTATTGAAAAGCAAATTTATTTCATAATGTTCAACAGCAGTTCAATAAAAGCCTCTACACTTGATTTGCATCTGTACTAGTTTCTTCGCAACTACTTCACCTCACTCACAGCTGAAGATGGTCAAGGGATTGGTTCTGGGCTTGTGAATTTGTGATCGGAGTTTATAAGTTTGGTTTCTTGTTCCCTTGATTTGATATCTTGACCATTTTGTGACCGAGAACAGACAGTTCGGAACTTGCACACTTTTGGTTTCAGATAAAATGTTTGTATGGCACTGGGGGACACAGCGCCAAAAACTAAGACCCTTATTTTGATTAGTTGCAAGTACCACCTAGTTTTAGCTTTGTCACTAGTGCATTAGTTTCCTGCATTTGGTGCAGAGCAACTATTAAGCTGCCTTTTATTGGATATTTTGTTACTACTTTCATTCACCTTCAGATCAGGGACATATAAGGTCAAAGGAGGTCAAAGGCCAAATATGAATCAATTGGGAACACAAGATTTTGGGAGGTGGGAATATAACAATTGGAGAGAGATGGACGTTGTTCATATGCGGAACAAACCTGGGCCTTAAAGTCATTTTGAAGGATGGACTGCCCAGCTTTGGCAGCAGTTTGTGGTTTGCACTTTTTTGTCACATATGGGTAGTCTCATCTGTGAAGGGTTGTTTCATGTGGCAATGATGAATATTTGGGCTTAATGTGAACTTTTAATCCTAAATAAAAATAATAATTGTAAACACTTTGGGAGCAACGACAAGTTGCATTCATGTGAAAAATGAGGGGATGAAAGTGTTAGAACAAAATGATAGCAAAGCAAAGATGCACAACTAAGGGACAAGAGAAATTAAAATAACATTTTACAAACAATTTTACAAAAGGATATGGACAAAGACATCAGAGCCATAAACCTATAAGGACCTGGGACCAAGTTGTGGATTAAGGGATTAAGCACTTTACCTTAACCACCTAAAAATTCTCTGCATTTCAGTGGTCTTAAAAATTAGACTGGGATCTAGGAGTAAAAATAAAATTTAGGATTAGGATGAACTGCGCAAACTAGAGAACTACAGTATTGCATAAAGATATGCATACTATGATTGTGACTGCTACACTGCATACAATAACTGTTAGTATTAAACGTTGGGAAAACAAAAATCACTTTATTTATAAGGAAACTGTTTTGATGCCATGTCACACAACTGCAGAGGGATATAGTATACTGTAAAACATTTAGTGGCATTAAGTGGCTCACTCTGATAGAAAGGCAACCAAAGGGAACTCACAAATATAAATTGGTATAAGAAGTGGATGCACACTACATAAAAAAGAAACCTGGTAAAGGCCAGTCCACACTTACCTGAAAAGTTTCTCCTGAACACCTTGAATAATCTACCTTTGTTTATTTAGCAAAGCAACAGTTGACAGCAACATAACTAGACTCTTTTGCCTTCCATACTTCCCAGGTCTTGGCACTGTCTTCGATGCGACTTCACGCACAATTATGAAGTCAACAAGTAAGTAATTTTGAGTAAGGACAGACATTGTAGTCAATTTAGATTAAGAACTTTTCCCAGCAAGAAAATCTCACTAAAAGCATTACTCTAAGTTTTAGAGTTGCCAGCAATTCAGCTGACAAATAACTTTTTATAGTATTGTATAACTTAAAGGATACTGTAAAGTCGGTAGTCTGCAGCCTAAGTGATATCAGAGTTGTTTCTCCTAGGATCTTCAACAAAAATTGAAGACTGCAACTGCAACTATACATACAACATTCAGTGTAAAATGTCGCAAAAAACATAAAGGTTTCACATTTATGTTCCTCAGCTCTAGTAAAATCTTTCAAAGATATGATACACATGTTGCAGTGTACCTGGATACACAGATAAATACCTAGCACTGCAAACAGCAAGAGGTTAAGAACTAAAGGTCCATTTTCTAAGGTAATTACAAGTGTAACAAAGTAATTACAAGTGTACGATTTGTCTTAAATACACACCCATTATATCATACAACAATGCTCACACTATTGGAATAACTTAAAAGGTATTTCATAATTACACAAAATTAGTGACTTGTTGCTTTATTTACCAGCACTCACAGCTATCATTACCTGGAAATACAAAAAACGTGCTTTAGGTTTAACAAGGCTGCAAATACGCCAACTTTCTATTGTCCATTATAAATGTGATGAGCCAATGAAAGAGAAGCCACTAGTGTTTAGATTTTATTAATAAATACACCAATATCACTTAAATTTAAACAAATGTTTCCGTCTACGTCTTTTTGGAATATAATAACCATGAAATTGGCCTAATATATTCTTTCTTAGACAAATAAATGTTATTCTAAACACAATGACTACATTGAAAAAACATATTTCTTTACTGAATTCTTGACTACTGTCATTCAAAGAAAAATTATGCCTCATCATTAAGACAGAAAAATTACTCAGGAAGAAATGGACTGTAGACAAGACTGATATCATCAGGAATGACAAAATCATACAAGAGATAAGGTATTGAAAAAGCAGAGAAGGAAGCTAGAAGGATGGCAGAGGGGTGGACAGGTTGCCGCCTCTTCCTAAAGGCGGATCTGCCAAGACCCTCTAATTTCACTACCTTCACACTGTATGAAAATCTTAACCACAAATTAAAAATAAAAGGGCAAAAAGCCCCTTCTAACAGCCTTAGAACTAGTCTAACTACTGCTGGAAATCATGGAAACCTGATACAGTATTATAACAACAATCAGGTTAAGTGTCCACCCGGAACCACAAGCTTAATATTCAGAACAGATTTGGAAATTCCAGGAGACACAGCTGAGGAGCTCAGATACTGTTCAATGTAAGATCAGCAATCCAAGCTCTGATCACGATGCCAGCACTCAATTTCTGCAGGCAGCGCACACAACAGGCAAAGTCGTCTTCTAACGGAATTGCGGAGGAGCAAACAATCTGAAAACACTGTTTGCTAAAATCTCACCTAGATTAAATTAAGTCAGCCACATTCATGGGCATTTCTTCAATAGAGGTACGGTAGTGCTCTTCAATATCCTGAAGAATTCTAGTGTCTTCAGCAGTAACAAAATTGATAGCTACACCTTTTCGACCGAAACGTCCACCACGTCCAATCCTGCAAAGATAATTTCATCAGTATTATTCTCCTATGATGCTTTATTTTCACTGTCAAGCATCACCAATGCAGTATATAATAATCTAAGCTAAAGTATTTTGTTTTTCCTATGTACAGACACCAAAGACTTTCATGTTAAGACTATGACTTTCATGTTAAGACTATCTTTCAGCATAAATAATTCACACAAGTATTAACAGCAAGGTTTTAGCAGCACTAAAAAAATAAACTATCAAAGAGTATCTTTCTGCATATATAAATTTACGAGAAACCAGAGCCTTTTATGTAGAAGTATCCTTGAGCACATGCTGGAGCTGACAATTGAAACTTGGTAATAACATATTTAACTAAGCAGACTGGTTGAGGTAGGATTTGATAAAAAGTTTTAATTTGTTTACCTAAAAAAACAATTAAATCACTCAAAATTTTATTTGTACTTAAATGAATACAAACCACAGCATTTTAATTTTTAAATAAAATCTTCACTCCAATCCTAAACAACTGTAAGTCCAACCTCCATCTAGAAATGACATTCGTCCCAAAAATAAACAAGGGAGTGTTAACTCTGCAAACTCTTATTTGGGCTAGCAAGGGACGACAATGATAAGCACCAAAGTCTGAGTGGGAAGTCTGTGAAATCAAGTTTTTATAGGAAAACCTCAGAAAAATGTGACTTCTACAAGGGGCGACATAAGTCTTATGACCGCTAACATCTGGCCAATAAAATTGACAGGTTCAGATAATGGATTAATTACCCATCCCTAGCCCCATTATTCAAGGGGAGAGTGGAGAGAGATCAGCGTATCAGCCAATGCTCTAAGACTGGATGTTTGCGTAGACTACCTGTATTTACGGCCAATCCAGTTTAAACTTTAACTGATCTACTGCCTCACAGAGGGAGGAAAGAAGGAAGAGAAGCCAGTTGCTCTACTAACCAAGACCCCGTCTTATGCCCTCATGTAGCTAAGGCAAGATGCTCTTCTGTCCACATGAAGCTTTGATAACTAAACAACTGGCTGACCAGCCACCACAGATCCCAAGAAGGTATTCAAGGACTTCTAGGCAATCTCCCTTGTGTACAAAAAGGTAAAGGCAATTTCCCTTGTGTACAAAAAAAGTAAAGGTGGTCTGCAGCTGCCCAAGAATCTGGCACAGATGAGCCAAACACAGAGCTACCATTTTAGCCAGAGGGCAAACAGATTGATCATCGGTGTTCCCCAAGCTCAAACAGCCTTTCAGCCACTCAAGGGTATAAAGACCAATCTGTCCCTACAACAGCCTTTCTGCCGCCACTCAAAAGAATAAATACCAATCTGTCTCTATTACTTGGCCCTGACAGCTGACCATTCACCACATTTCCCCTTGGGCAGAATGTACCTGGCTGACAACTCAACAGCATGGCGAACCACCTGCTTGCGCATCTGCCATGCCAACTGACAGGTGAAGAGAGTGACTGGAATACTAGCAGAGCTAGCAACACTAATGGCAAGTCCATAATGATACACACCTAGATTCATGCCATCTACATACACATGAAACTGACATGAGTTCTGGCATGTGACCCAACCCTCGTTTTGATGCATCTGTGAATAGAAACACCATTGGGAGGAGGATTGTATGAGACTGACCAAAGTCACATTTCCCCTTGAAACAAATGCAGGTGGAGGCACCCATAACTTTTCCTGATGTGACAAGGCACCAAGGCTTACCTTCCAATCCCGAATTGGTTGTTTCTGCTGAGTCTGCCGACACAAGGGTCCAAATGAGACTCACTGCTGCTATGTCTAAAAGCATGTCTAGACTTTACCTTCAAATCATGGTAAACCAAGTAAGTGATCTCAGTTCTGGAGCAAATTAGCCTCTGAGGATGCCAAAACCAGCCAGTTATCAGATAATGCAACAAGCACATATGCACCCTGCAAATGGGTCAAGCTGATATCAAGGTGAACACCCTTGTGAATATCTAAGGAGCTGTAACCAATCACAGGCACAATGAAATGGTAAACCATCAAGTTGCAGACACAGGTACTTTCTGAGAGTACTGGATGCTTACTCCGATGAAATCCAACATGGACCGTGCTATTTCCACCTTGATTCAAGTCTGAAGTATACACTTATTCATAAGACTTAAGACTGTCTCCACCTTCTGGTTGCCTTCACCCAGAGGAGGAAACTTTTGAATCCTAGAATGGATCACCTACAACTTATAAAGCATTTGTCTCCAACATCCACATCACCGTAGCTATCCTGAAGGACTACCCAAAACTGTCCAATTGCCCAATAACATGACAGGTATCCCTTAACCCTTAATGGACGGGAATCCTCATGTAAGTATCTATAACAGGTTTTGGGTGATGGACGAGAATCCTCATAGAGTATTAATAAATTTAGACACAGTTCAGCTCAGTAAATGGGTATCTCAGGGAGATCAGTACTGTTCTTGACTTACTGGGGAGATGTCTTGCTCCTCTCTCTCCCATGACATCTTTTTATTTATTTGCTCAAGTATACCCAGGGATTGCTGTTGGTTTTAGTTCTTATCTTTTATATGATATGATGTCAGTTTTAATTGTAATTTTGCAAAGAAAAATGCAGAGAAATATTAGAAAAAACATATATACCTCCAAAATATTTACTGCATCTCCCCATAGTAAATTTACATAAATATTTTATAACAAATATACTCAGAATTTGTTACTGATTTTAGTTCTTATCTGTTATGACATTGTGAGCTGCAATTATAACTTTACAAAATAAAATAAAATTAGAAAAAACATGTATAACTTGGTAAAATTTACAAGTTTTTGGTAAAAAGAGGTCCCTTACAGGGTTGTAAATAGTCACTTTCAACTTCCCATGGAAGGTAGGAAAAATTTTTTCAAATTTTTTTTTTCTTAAACCATGTGCATTTGCATATCTTCCGCTTTCCATTGATGTGTTTTTTCTTAAATTGGCCAACCTTAAAGTCCTCCCAGTCTGGGGATTTGCAAGATATATTAGCTCGTCCCTTAAGATTAAACCATGCCAGCCACAGAGAGACTCCAAATCTCAACATCAACCCCCTTCCCTCATCTTCCTCTCACCTCTCTTCCTTGCCATGAACAGGGGTGGGGAGGGTGGGTGGTTTGACACTAATGAGCTGAGAGAGCTCCTTGCCCTTTCTGGAAGACACTATTCCTTGTCACAATACCCTCCTGACACAAGGCACGGGAGCGCAGTTGCACTGATCCCTAAGAAGTTTTGATGGAGACCTCATGATGGATCAGAGTCAAGGCTATCAGTGATTCACTTCTCAACTACTGCCTCTACCTTACCTTTTTAGAAAAGTATGGAGGTTCCCAAAATTAGACTGTTCTATAATGACACACACTCAGATTGTCTCAAGATGACACCAATAGTGTTCCACCATAGGCTGAGCTATGGTGGTGCCTGGAAGGAGTTAGTTAGTTATAAATGATTTGTTTAACCAGACCTCTGAACTCTTTTAGGGTTCTTCTCGAGCTGGGAGAGGCCAAGGCAATTCTCCCTCAGACAAAGAATTTCCACTGGCATGTCAAGCAGGGAAAAGGCGCTTGCCCAATCTGCTGGACAGCAAAGAACCCTCTGAACCTGAGAGCAGACTGTTAACCTGTTCTAAAACACCATGAGCGTGCTGTGACCAGCAATCTAGATAAGTGTCTCATTTCAAAAGCATACTCAAGGATTAGATCAATCG
Organism: Macrobrachium rosenbergii; assembly: GCF_040412425.1. Classification (NCBI taxonomy): domain Eukaryota; kingdom Metazoa; phylum Arthropoda; class Malacostraca; order Decapoda; family Palaemonidae; genus Macrobrachium; species Macrobrachium rosenbergii. The sequence continues at coordinate 74,037,866 of NC_089742.1, read as the reverse complement.
TGGAGACTGGGTTCAGATGGGGAGCTGGGGGGTCACCTCCATCAGATCTCAGTGCTCACAAATATGACTGATGATCTCTCCAGGGTTGTTCCAACTCTTGCCTGCCTGGGTTCTGATGGAACAGGACCCTCTGGTCCCATCAAATCAACAAACCACAAAACGGGATAACCCAAGAATGTAATGAGGTTTGAAATTGTAGTCATTCCTCCCATAAGAATGATTGGGAAAAGCCAAACAAGTAGAGGCAACAAAAGATGAAGTATGAGCACTAATGTGCACCTCTGGAATTCCATGATCTGGTCAAGATGCTACACTAACACAAGTACAAAGATGATTACAATAACCATGTGTATTGTACAGTGTGGTCCCTCACGCGTGAACCAGCTGTTTGCAAGTGTATGATCAAGAGACAGTGCACATGCTCAATGAGAAGATAAGTGCTGACTCTAACACAAATACCTTGATAGAGAAACAGATGTAAGAGTATGGGGCAGTCCTCCTGCCCAAGAAGTCACAGGAAGACTCAAGGCATTGAGCATACTCAGGAACCTCCTAGTCAACTTTCCCTATAACATACATCCCAAATGTAGGTGAGCAAATTCTGCCACATAGAAGGGGACTTAGCCAAAGCTAGTGGGTCAGAAACACAACTAAGGTGGGTTCCCCAGAATACCAAGAGAAGGCCACATATTCCACTCATACTCAATGGAGTTATCATCCCTTGAGCAACCTGCACAGTAGGGGTAAACGGTGGTGAAGCACACACAGGGTCTCAGCTGGGAAAGAGCCCAGTATGAACACCTGATTTGCCACTAGACAAGTTTGTGGGTTGGTCTTTCACCTTATTGCTTGTTAACCCCAACCCTCAATGGCCCCCACCCCTTCCCAAAACCCCACAAACACAGGAACAAAACCTGTATGCACACAGAAAGAGCAAGGAGAGGTTGCACCAGTAGTGTGAAAGGGGACTATTTCCTTCCAGCAACACTGGCAAACAGATTTTAGTATTCTTCTCCTTGTTCAGAAACCTTCTGTTGTTCCACTGCAAAGGAGACTTTACTAACACATTTCTCAAAGGAAAGATCAGATAGCTGGTCCTACTCCTACAAGAGAAGCAGTATTAGTGGGATCTAGAGACATGGAGGACATGAAGCTCATACACTTGTTCATGTTCCACTCATCTACTGTTTACTCTTCTTAGGAACATCCAATTCCACAGACAACTCAAACTAACCAAAATGAAACTATTTCAAGTTGGGAACTGACAAATGCACATCAAGACACCCTTACATGACAGTGGACAAAGAAAATCCTCCACGATGGCCAGCAAGTTGGGGTTTACCAACCCGTTCCCGCTTACGCTGGAGGATACTCATACATAAGAGGCTCAGGTTTGTTTTCTTGCAGGAACAATAAAAGCTTTTAACTGAAAACAATTGACCTTTTGTGTCAAAGTGGGACATTACCATTCTGAAGTATGTGCATACTTCAGAGGGTGAACTCCAGAATTGTTAATTATTTTTGAAAGAAGAAACTGCAATATTAAAAATAAATGTGCTGAAATATTCTACACAAAGATGGAATTTAGCATATTGGGGACTTTTGAGTGGTATCCCTTTCACTAAATTGCACTTGCACAATTTTTCTTAAAGAAAATTTCTCTGATTTAAAAGCTAGGGGGTTTGGCAGCTTCTACTTTTTATACTATAGACTTCTACTTTTTATAATATAGAAAAGTGAAAGATGCAGTCTCACTCATACAAGTCTGCAAGTTATACAATATTCAAAATATAAGTAATATCTCTTTATCTGCATGTTTTTATTACTACACTGGATGGCTTGCATCATGAGCCATACATATCTGTACAACATACATTTCAAGATTTTGGACATCAGTACATCACAGCCAGTGTTCATGGCCAACCACTAATGAATGAATGCCAGAGTTAATCATATGTTTAGTTAACTGTCTCCTTACAACTACAGGACTGAAAATAATGACATAATACTAAAACTATAAAAAGATCACTTTCAATTTATCCAGATATTAAGTTGCAAACACTACTAACTATACGAGAAATTTTATTTTACTCAACAGAAATTCCAGGCCAGACCAAGATTCTGACTCGGTGGTCTAGGTAAACTATTTAGAATACAACACTACATGATGTTACCTTTAAAACATATCTGTAAAGGCATTATTGCTATATATACACCGAGTCACTATTTCTGAAGTATTAGCTCTTACCTATGGATGTAGTTTTCTCTGTTTGTAGGGAGATCATAATTAATAACCAGTGAAACTTGCTGTACATCAATACCACGAGCAAGCAAGTCTGTGGTGATGAGTACACGAGAGGATCCTGATCGGAATTCTCGCATGATAACATCACGTTCCTTTTGGTCCATATCACCATGCTGTAATAACAATACGCAACATTAACTTTCAGCTTCCTACTGTCTCCACACAATTTCAAATATATGCTTTTCACTCACTGAGAAAATTATAGTCATACCCAAACTTACGCAAAGTTAGATTCCAGAAGCCCTCACACAAAGCGAATTTTCGCTTAAGTTTGGCAAGGTCTCTAAAAATGCTAATAATTGCTTATTTTTAGAGTTTAAAAACTAAATATGACCCTGATCATGCTCCCAAAGTATTAAGCAAACTTTTAAATGAAATTAAAGTTACTGTAATTTCATTTAAAAGTTAGCTTAATACACTACCCTTAAAAAATTAAATAAATGATTGACATAAAAATAGAGTTGGAAGAGAATTTCTATCTCTCCCCTTCCCACTGATCAATTTTTAGAAGTCTTCTCAACCTCGTTTTTAAGAACTTCCTTGTTCTATGTCTCTTTCTCTTTGTTCTGAAATGCTTTTTCATGAACACTGTTTTTTATTTGGATTAATACAACTCATAGTTACTTTGTCTCTGTTTTAGAAAGCATTTGCCACATTACAGCATTTCTTCACAGTTCATAGATGGTACAGGTAAAAGTATATCAATTTAAACTATCTACTGTACAAGTAACGATGTACAGATGTAATAAATTGTAAAAATGTGTGAGCGCTAACTACAAACGAGAGATAAGGGTTGTCCTTACTAAAGAGAGTGAAATTATTTATTAACTATTAAAAAGAGAGAGAGAGAGAGAGAGAGAGAGAGAGAGAGAGAGAGAGAGAGAGAGAGAGAGAGAGAGAGAGAGAGAGAGAGAGAGGTTGTCCTTAAATTATTTATCAAAAGAACTAGAGAAAATAACGAGAGAAATTATTTAGATTAATGGAAATATTTTGGAGAGAGAGAGAGAGAGAGAGAGAGAGAGAGAGAGAGAGAGAGAGAGAGAGAGAGAGAGAGAGAGAGAGAGAGAGAGAGAGAGAGAGAGAGAGATATGTCCTGGGCAATGATTAAGATAAATTATTTATCAATTATTATGGAGACAGAGTTTCACAAAAGATTGGGAAATGATATTTGTTTAAAACACCACATAATTTACTGTAGAAATGTAAAAATTTTGTAATTACAGTTTCATTATTATTATTATTATTTCAAAATTAGTAGTTATTATTAGGTAAATAATTTATCATACAAAAACATATACATACATGTAACCAAAAAATTCTCTCATCCCAGTAAGAGATAATTATTATTTTTATTATTTAATGTTATTTAATTTAAACACAAAAGCTTGAAAACTTATAAATTACGTAAAAACAAACAATTATGCGGGGTTTCTCAAGGATTCACAGATGTTGCGTTATCTGTGAAAAAATCGCTTATGACAATTAGTTAGGCTTCTATGAAAAGTTTTGTGTCTATGAATTCATGCAACTCAAACCGTGTAAGATTGAGGTACTACTGTTTATATATATGGTGGGGAAGGGGGGAGGGTTGGACATGCTGCTGATATGCCTCCTGTGTAGGGGTTTATCCTGGAATCAGTAGCTAAGGGATGGATGTGGCTGACTACACAGGCTATTTGAGAGAATCATGAAATTTATACTATATAACCAAGCACTGGGGGCACTTCCTGCCAATCAGTGCTCAAGACTGTGAAGAAGGGAGTTGGAATGGTTGGCCAGCAAACCATAGATCAAGAACATAAATCAGATGCTGAACAATCCACAGGTGAAACTGGGATAACGTCCCAAAGCTGCACTATAAATAATAGTTAAGAAAGGCTGGAGGCAAGGTTGAAGGAAGGAAACAGAAATAGATATGTTAAAGCAAATGGCTAAAATGTGAGTGCAGCTAGGGGCCAAGAGATGCTGTGAACACCCTTTAGTAATGACTATAGTGCATTGCATGAGTGCTACATCCAACTAATTAGTATTTCAAATTGGAGCAAAACTACTAATAGTAGTACATTTTACATCATTGTAAATGAGCCTCTTAAGAACACAGCAGGAGTGGGGGGGGAGGGAATATGAAACTAATCATAATTTCAAACTAGATCAGAGTTACAGGTAGTTGATCACTAATCTTGCATTGCTGGGACCAGTAGGGTGCCAGGCTAGTGATTTCATCAGATCACAGAATAAACATTGAATTGCCAATAAAGTAACAATGAAAAAATGAAATAATGTTTATATATCCCACATATCATGTGAGTTCCACTTTCTCTATTGCTGGCACTATCATTTTCTTTGTCAGCAGCTGTACAGAAAATGCTTTTTATCAATTCAAATACATTTGTGTTTCTTTACTGATTTTAGGTACAATTTGATATCAGCAGATCACACAGTTTATCATTCACATTCAGAACATGTATGAATGCAACCATGCATACATGCATTTCTCTAAATTAGCTAAATCAGAGAAAATGCTTGTAAAAGGTTTTTTTTATTTTCGGTGCATCTTATCAAGTGACTGCTAAAAGTTTATGTCAATTGTTCTATGTCTCCTGATTTTGCTGTTTACTACTATGTATTTAGAATTGATTTATACAATGAACCAGAGCTTGATCTAGTTCAGATCTGCTTCCATCCTTCACTGTTTTCTTTTTACATTTATTTCTTTGAATTATTGTTAGTAGATGAACTGATTTTTTTACTTTTTCTTTATGCCATAAACAGATGACAACCCATTGTTGTCAATATCAAAAATTTCTCTCACAAAAACACTGCTGTTGAGTTTTCAAAGTTCAACCTCACCTTTTATAGGCAACATACAGCATTTGAGCTTTACAAGAGAAGCATTTCCTTTATTAACTGGAGCTAGGGCTAAAACTAAAAGTGAACAGTTCATAATAAATAAGTGGTTTACTTGTGTTTTTAAAAATGCCATAAATGTTTTACTGTACTGCACGTAGTATGACCATACAGTTAGCTGCAAGTTAGTGCGACAATTTAAGAAATTTAAGATTCCACAAGCTAAAATTTGTGCCCACTATATAATGGAGCCAGATAGTGATTAACTACCTGTAATATCTCACAAGATGACAGTTTACAACCTATATGTTCATCTTAACAATGGGGGCATCCCATTTTCCATTATTACCCAATACAATTCAACACTTTTTAGAATAAATTTCAATTAAGAAACTGTAAATAACCACTGTAGGATTGGCCCCAAACAAAGCCATGGCTCCTTATGCCTTTTAATGGCCAATTTCTAGTCTTACTTACCATTGCAGAAACTGTGAAGTCTCGTTGATGCATTTTGTCTGTCAACCAATCTACTTTCCTCCGTGTATTACAGAAAATTACTGCTTGAGTAATTGTAAGAGTTTCATACAGATCACAAAGGGTTTCCAATTTCCAATCTTCCTTCTCAACATTAACATAGAACTGCTTAATACCTGAAAAAAAAATTAAAAGGAAAATGTTGATAAGACCAACAGATTTTATAAAATTCAATGACACTGACTGACTGGCTTTATTAACCATGCATACACAACTCTAAAAATAATATCTACTAAACAAGAAAGGATGAAAAGATAAAATGTGGACAATCCCTATGCTTGGAAATTTACTTTGACTCCAGTTTTATTACCTTTCATTGTGTATGGTTAGTTTCTTTCAAAGACGTCAACGTATGAAAGTACCCAAACAATTTCATCACAAAAATTATTATTATCTGGAATGAATCTTATTGACTGTCCAAGTTAGCTGACAACCACAATTAATGAGGATGGTGGGTTAGTGCAGCCAAACAACATTCAGCGACCAAACTAAAAGCTTTTTAATGCAGGGAAAAAGCTTCTAAATATTCTTGCCTGTTGTGTGATCATTACTGGTAGGTATTGTTGCCAGACTGTGCCCGAGTTGAAATCCCATAACTGACAACCCAAAACTAATGACAACTACTACCTTCACATATGAAGGCATGCTCCTATACACCATTTGAGTACCTTCATGCTCCCAAACTTGAACAGTGGGATTGCCTAACAACAACTAATGATAACAGAGGAAACAAGATTACTCTCATATTTGGCTCAGGAGAAAGTGTTCCTGCCACAATGGTAGGACAAGGGCTTTAAACATATCTAAATTTGAACGTCTAAAAAAAAAAATGAGACAAAAACATTTACATCTCCACTGAGCTGCATTGACAATCTTCTCAAGGAAAGGTTTTAAAAAGGAAATCAAAGGCATGCTCATGGCATGGACACCATGAGGCTTTACTTTCAAAAACAGTAAATGTTCAGCAATCAACTTTTTGTGTGCATTTACTTTATCAGCATTCTTGGACACAAAGTATTTGGCCTCCTAACTACATGGTATAAATTTGTAACTCCTCCTCTTAAGGGTTTAAGTCTGTCCAAGTATACCCTTATAGAGTTCTAACTGGACATAAAAAACCAGTTCTTCATTGCATACCAAAACATTTAAATTAAGCACTCATAAATCTGGGAAGGGCTTTCACTTCTACATCTCTTCTCTAAGCAATGAAAGAAGTGAGTGAGGTTTCCACTAGAACATACATACAGGAAAGGGCTAGAAGCTCACTAATACACTTTACCATCGCAAGAGCTGAAAGAAAAGGCTCAAACTGAGATCATATTAAATCCTTAAGGATAACTTTCAAATTTCATCGTAAAACCCGGTAGGAAGATTTGAAATTTCCAGCTCAAAAGATTGAAAACCTCTTCAAATTTAAATTGTGAGCAATACTCGGAACTTAAGATAACATTAAGCAACAACCTTTGGTCGCTGGGATTGAAAACTGCTTTACATACCTGATACCGAAGAACTTTATCAGGATATCTATAATGGAATGGGTGCTGGATATCCCTCTGGACAAGCTCCAAGATCAATAAACTGACCACTGTTATTGATAGTTTAACAGTGGAGGATGTTCTATACTAAAGGATCACTTCTAGCCACTCTAGAAAAGCCTCTAGCTCATAATGGATGATTGACAATCAGATGAAGCATGTAGAGGTTTGATGTGATCTTCTCTAATAAGACTGAAAATATCTTTCCTGAATGGCAGAAGGTGATGAAAATCTACTGCCAGAAAAGGAAGTCCAGGAAACCATTCCCTTTGAGGCAATCAAGGAGCTATCAAAATCATCCTTTATTCTGTGAAGCTCACAACTTGAGCATTTCCTAAAAAAGCAAACAGATGAAAAACATAAAGTTCCAGATTCAACCACTCAAAGAAAATCATCAACTACCCATGCCTGAGGATCCTGACATGGAGGGCAGTGAACTGGGAGTGTTGTGTTTTTGGCAGTTGCAAACAGACTGACGTTTGGGTCTCCCCAAAGGTTCTGAAACTTCTAGCAAACCTGTGGAAGAGACCATTCTAAAAGAAAACCTTGCCCTTTCCTGCTGACCTCATTTTCCATAATATTGTTTCTCCGTGGGACAAAATGAGGTAAAGGAATGATGTTCCTGGACTCTGTCCAAAGGAGAAAGATTTTCTATACTAACCTTAACAGATCTAAGTTTCTCTCTCTTCACCGCCTTACGTAAGAATTGAACTGTTGAGGAAAGACTACAATCACCTTGTCTCTGGCAAGGCGTTCTGCTTGCATAATGCCCTGTCCTGAGGCTAGACTTAGATAATCTTACACCCTCAAGATCACCTGAAATGAATTGGTGAGAACTAGTTGTACAATACAGAACTCTAATACCAAGTAGGTGACTCCATCTTGCTAAGGATGCCAACACACAGGTGAATATTTTTAGTGCCATACTCAGACCACAACACAAGAGTTTAGAATTGGAAGATCTTCCCTTGGAAGAATAGGCAGAGATACTTCTTCGACTGAGGTTGTACTGAGACTTGAAAAAAAGATGTCCTAAATGTTGACAGACATCCATTTGCCCTTCTGAATGGCTGCCAGTCCTCCATCGAAAAAGGAGTAAAATGAATAAACTTGAGATTGGGATGCCCAATACTGGCCTCCAACCCCATCCCTGAGGTCTAGGGAACAAGAAAATCACATTGGTAAAATGGTTTGATGGCCTTGTTGCATAACAACTACCTGATCTTCCCCTCTCAAACTCAGAATGTTTTCAGACAGTAGGGAGAGAAGAATATCAGGAAGTCAAGAAGGGTGGAAAAATAACAAAAGGTACTACCCATCACTACACAAGGTTGTTGTTGAAGCTTTGCTAGACTTCAAAAACCCTGTACACAGGCATCTGAGATTATTGCAGCCTACTTAATCTTAAAGAGTTCAAAACATCAGTTATGGTTACATTTGCAATACTTCCTATCAGAATGTAAGCCTTGATCACTACTGAAGCTTAACTCAAGAGCAGTTTGGGACATTCCACGCAGAACTTTCGAGAAGAAAATTTTTGTAGGTGGAATACCCTAGAAGTATCTTAAACAATAGCATTAAACACTTGAGAGTTGAGACAATGACGGAATGTTTCAAAAAACAGCTACTAGTTGTTGAGCTGGACTACTCGTATAAGATAATTATGTACACAAATGTTTGTTACTTTAAAGCCGACATCTGTAAAAGGAATTAAACATTCCTCCCTTAGCATCAGAAATAGGGCCATCAAGGTGAGGTTAATACTCTGACGCTTCATAAAGAAATGCCACCCCTTCATGAGTAAAATTAATATTACTATTGTCATCATCAATATTTCTCATATATGTATCTACATATGTACATACATACACATGTATGCACATACACATTCACAATTACATATAATATATACTGTATATATACATTCTCACAGTAATCGAGCTGTTGTGCTAAGAATGAAATATAGAATTCAAAAGTACTTCTGCCTCACATTTAGGCCAAAGTACCTTGGTGCAAGAACTTAAAATGCCCCTTTCTTGTCCAGCACAAAGTGACAAGTAAAAAAAAACAGAACACAGGAAAACCGTATCTTGCAAGGCATTTAAGACGTAACCAACATTAGGATATATCAGAGAGAAACAGCTAGACAACAACTATATACATATGTAGGGGCATGTACACCCAAGCCAACAAAGCTAACGCAGCTGTGAACTACACAATGGATGAGGATAGGGCGATCCCAGTCACACATAACCATAGGCCTAGCATTAGGATTTTGTTTTTCTGAAATTCAGTAACAGCCGAAGCACACCAAGATCAACTTAAAACTTGCAGGTTGAACTGAGGCTGAACGAGTCAGTCTTAACACAGCTTTAAGTAGCTTCATAAAACTGGAAACCAACACAGTGGCATTCTGAGAATCAGCCTTAAGTGTTATGCTTCCGAGATTGCCTTGGTTGTTGTTTTAAGCAAGCACACTGCCTTGATTGGTTGGTTCCTAAGCACTCACTCCACAAACACAGCCTAACGGTAGATCCGAGACAGCAGAAAATGGCAAATCTACGGATGAAGCCGAAAGGAAATAAACATCAGAAAAGGAGATACAGCAGGGAATGCTTGCAATGGCATCACAGAATGCCGGTGGTAAGTATCCGACAGCTGAGAGAAGGCAGAGGGTTCCCACATGAAACCACCATGCAATACAGACAACAGCCAGAGCCATCTGCACAACACTTTAAGAGGCAATTGATGAGAAGCATGAGGCCCATTCTATCATAAGGCTAGCTTAATTCTAGATAAATAGTCAAAAGGTGACAAATATGAGGCAATAGAATGGAAACTGAGTAAGAGGGGGAAGGTTAACACCCAAAACAGGGGACTACACGAGTAAATGATTACCCATAGAACTGAAGCACAGCTCAATTAACTGAATTAAATGTAATATGTCTATAACCCCTAGATAACCACCAGTTCACACCAGTTCTCACCAAAAAAGAACAATACCTGAGCCAGTACACACACGTGCTAAACTGCCAAATAAATCCTCCTGAGAATACGTCAAATTTGAGCCAGATGATGATTTTCAGAAGTAGCGAAGGGCACAGACCTTGGCCCCAAGACACACCATGATACCCTGTCCACAGAGTAAATCAACAGATGTTAGGCAGTCCAGAGGGAGGGCTACAGACAGACACCAACGCCCCGACACTTTCTCTCTTGCAGGGCATACCGAAAAAGGTCAATAAATGGGGGGGCGGTCCACAATCTTCACCCTAATATATATGGTCAAATTTCTAACCAATAAAATAACATTTCTCAAATACCTACTATTTTTCTCCTGAACCACACAGGGAGCATAAGAAGGCAGAGCAGGAGTGACAGAGGAATTATCCTACCAGACAATGGAAAAGGAGAAGCAACAATGAAGTAAAAAAAAATTAAAAAAAAAAAAAAAAACAAATAAAGACTGAATAGGCTTACAGCCTGCCCTAACAAACTGTCCACGTAACCTGTTGGCCTCTTGCATCTTCCGATACCTCACAAAATTACTCATCCTCCCATAAGATCACTCCTTATTTTCTTCACCAGAAGTAAACCACACATACCTTAACAGCTAGGCTTACACACACATGGCCATCATGCACTACTGAAACACTCAGTTTATATTAACTCGTTCCTATACAGCCTAATGCTTTTACTTCTCCTTGCTGTAGATGACTACGCCAAAAACAGAAAACAAGCACAATGCCATACAGGAGAAATCACCCAGAAATAGACAAAATTATTACTAATGCCAACTCTCACATCTGCACAAGGACACAGCATGAAGAATTCTGACAAGAACATAAACATTCCAATGCCACCTGGTGGGAAACAGGTGATTACAGAACCAGTCCTGGGGGGTTAGCCAAGTTATTTTACTTTGAATGCCATTTGCACAATGGCAAAAGGATAAGCTAACTTTAACAGTAGGTAAGATTCATTCCACATAATGTATTAATGAAACCACTTCTACTGACTGCTCGATATAGTGTACTTGCATATATAGGTAGGACTGCTTGTAACATTTGCTGGAGTCTAAGTAAACCAAATTACAACATTTGTTTGTGAAACATATTTTAATCTAACCTCAACTTTTACAGTACTACATTGACCTCACTATGCATAATAGGTTAATTAGTGAAGTATGCATAACAAATAAATCAACTATGTATACAAAAATTAAACTGCAGCAAACTGACATGTCAATTACTCGACAGAACATAATTAATTCTTTTTCTTTTTAAATGTTGATACTTCTATTCTTTGCTTTTTTAAATGTTGATACTTCTTTGTTTTTTCTATTTTCAAATACTATATTACAGAGATAAACATCCTAAAGTGCAACTTTCACTCATCACCACCTTATAAAAAATTTAGTAAGTAATAAGACAAAGTACTGAAAAATGTAGGTGTATACACACACTGAGTCTACCTTCAACCAACTTGAAAGATAGCAGATGTCTTTATTTACTATCCACTCAAAACTACATTCCTACAGTTTTCTTTAATTTTCCTTTACAAACAAGTTACAAAAATTATGATAGCCTTCTATGTAGCATTATATATGTACCTTGAGTTTAGGCAATTCGGCATACTAAATAAACATTATCTACCAACAGGCATGTGATACAGATTCTACACCCACAAAAAAGGGACTAACAATAACATCAAAACCTACCTTCCAGAGTGAGTTCTTCCTTCTTTACCAAGATGGTAATGGGATCTCGCATGAACTTGGTGGTAACATCCATAACATCAGCAGGCATGGTAGCTGACAACAGCACTACTTGAACATCATTAGGTAAGAATCTAAAAACATCATAGATTTGATCCTTGAAACCTCGAGACAACATCTCATCAGCTTCATCTAGTACAAACATCTTGATGTTTTTGGGGTCTAGAAATTTGAAAAATAAAGAAAATTTACCTTAGTAATAAGTTCTTTACAATATCCTATTAATCTATTTCTCACTTATGAAATTTTCATACAGTGTCATCTCAGATTTTCTGATTCCTTCAACTGTTATTGGTTCACATAGACTAAACAAATGATTTTTCTCAACTGCTTCTACCTCTTCCTCTTTCACACTGAACATCCTCACCCCACCTCCAATATGGAGAGTTGGCTGCATCCCAAATTTACATGTTAAACTTTTCTTCCATTCTGTTACGTTTTTACATGTGTTTAACCAGACTGTCTAGACTTTTCAAGTCTCACTGAGTTTGCCTTAACTTTTCCTTGATAAATTACTAAGAGCTCATTTAATAAACTACACCACCATAATAATCTTACAATAGGCAAAAACAAATAAATGAAGAGAACTTGCATAACCTATGAGTGATTTTCTTCCTAAACCTTCAATAAACATTGGTTGAAAATTAGACAATTGAAAAAATTGTTCACTTGTTATTGTTCCAAATTGGACCATAGAAGGCATTCAACTGCCAAATGGCCAGCAGTTTGACTAACTGGAAGAGTATTCCTTGGATATGGGTTTCTTTTTTAAATAAAGGGCACCACAATCTTACTATGGATTTAATGCTGAAGTGATAAAAAAATTTCACAAATTTATACGAACATAATAAAAATCCGGGAATGGAAACATTCTTAATACACGACTCTGAAGAACTAAAACAATCCTACTACAGTAACTGACAATTAAAAATTTCAGAGGCAGTATGTTTTTAAAAATCTAATCTGACAACCACGAGACAGCTGCTGTGAAAACTACGCAATGTCAGTAAATCCTTGAGAAAAAGCAAATCTGTTTAGATAATAGGAATTAAAGCAGTGGAGAAAAACAAACTTATTTCATATCCAACCCCATTAACAGAAAAACTGACAAACACATGATAATGATCATAAGATAATGACCAAGATATGTACTTACTCAGGACTCTACGGTTAATCATGTCGTATACACGGCCAGGAGTACCAACGATAATCTGGACACCCATCTCAATACGTCGCATGTCTTCGCGGAGATTTGTGCCTCCAATGCAAGCATGGCATGAGACATTCATGTAATCCCCTAAAGCTAGAACAACCTTCTGAATCTGTAAATGGAAGATCACTGAAATAAATAATCTTCATATGAAGTAATGAAATAAGACATTTACGACGGTAAAATTGCCACGTTAACAGCAACCAAAATAAGAAAATACTTGATTTGCAATTTACATTATAGTCATAATAAAGGATACAACAATAAATTACAAAAACTAGGACATAAGTTGGCTTGCATTATTCTACCTAACAATACTGACCTACCCAAGGGTTACATGGATAAGCTTTTTCCTAATAATAATGTTCTACTGCCTACCTGACACTACCATTTCCAATCTTTTTGAGAGCTGCCTCCCACAACCACTAAATTTTCACAATAAATCTTAATTTGAATTTGCACTATATGTTCTATTTCTTACAAAACAGATTCAGTAAACATATTGCAAAAGAATTTTACCAAAACTCACATTCACACTTCCATTTATCAATGCACGACACAAAGAAAAGTATAAGACACCCAGCAATTTTTTTCTATTGTCATAACAAGAACAACAAATTCCTGTTGATGGGATCTTTAGTGAACCAAGACCTACTGTGTCTAGTCTAGAGTTCCACATGGTAGTGGTTCTTGGTCCACTGTTATTTTTGGTGTACACATGCGATATGGTTGCTGGCCTGGAATACAAGATTGTTCAGTATGCTGACAATGCAACTCTTGTGGATGTAGTCTAGTCTCCACTTATGAGAAATGAAGCTGCCCTCTGCCTCAATCAGGACATAGACCGGCTCAGAGAATGTTAGTCGGTGGAGTATGAGGCTGAAGTCCAGTAAAACGAAGACTACTGATTAGGAGAGAGCGAACAGGTTTTCTATCCCACCCTCCCCTTCAGGTGGATGGGACTTGCCTGATTGAGTCTGAAACTTTAACTATTCTCTAGGTGTAACTTTTGACTCGCATTTTACTTTTGAAAAACATCTAATGAAAGTTTCAGCAAATGCTGCATGAAAGTTTTAGGTCATTTGTGTTTTTTTCATAGAATACTGTTCTCTGGTGTAGATGTCTGCTTCTGCTAGGGATTTATCTCTTTTAGATAGAGTGGTTTGTGATGGTAGGTTTCTGTTTCCTAATATTAACAGTTATGACTTGGACCATCGACGGGTCTCGTTTGTCACTTTTTCATAATTTGTATTTTAACAGACATCTTTTAACATTCACAAATGATCACTGGTCCCCTTTTCCGGCAGAGAGCAACCAAATTCACTGAAAAGCAGCTCCAATATGCACTAAATGTACCTCACTATTGAAATTCTCAACTAGGTCATTTATCTGGGTATACTGTGGATTACTGTAACAACGACTTTATCACAAATATTTTTTGGGGAAAAGAGCAGAATTTTCTTGTATCTCATAATTTGGGAGGAAAAAAAAAAAAAGCTGAATTTTCTCTCATAAACTCTACTCATTATTTCACCTACATGAAGTAATTTTGGTTTTTTTTTATGGCACTGTCTGGAGCAATCATCATTCAGCTGCAAAATGAAATGAAATTGAGCAACCTATCTCAGAAACTGTCAAGAGCTACATGTCTTTGAACAGGAAAGGTATAAACTTTTTTGTGCAGATCGCATGGGTGACTGACACTTTTCTTAGGAGAAATGTGACGCTGCTTTAGCATTCATTTTTCCACATTTTCCTTTCTGTAATTACAACTTTTTTCACTGCTAAAACTAGGCAATTTACCTGGGTGTGCTATGGATAAAAAATTAAGACTATTGCAAATAGTTTTTTGTTTTGGTACAATTTCTTGGGGGGGAAGTGAAAAATGTTCTCAAATCTCATTATTTCTACTTGTTATTCAACCTACATGAGGGTGGAGAGATGTTGGGAAAAACATCTGCAAAAAAACCTAAAGATGTTAAGGAAACTTGGTGGTCGGATGAAGTGAAAGAGGTGGTCAAAACCAAAAAAATGTTCCAAAAAGATCTGGGAAAAGTATGGACAGCTAGAGGATACGGAGAGATACACAATACATAAGAAACATGTAAAAAAGGCAGTTGTACAAGAATATGCAAAAGCATTAGATGACATGTATTAACCCTTAAACGCAGGCTGGACGTATCGTACGTCGACTAAAATTGTCTGTTGGGTGCCGAGTGGACATACCGTACGTTGACTACAAAAAATTTCAACCTTCGGTCAACTTTGACTCGACCGAAATGGTTGAAAAACGCAATTGTAAGCTAAAACTCTTACATTCTAGTAATATTCAATCATTTACCTTCATTTTGCAACAAATTGGAAGTCTCTAGCACAATATTTCGATTTATGGTGAATTTTTGAAAAAACTTATTGCTTACATCCGCGCGCAGTAACTCGGCCGAAAATTTCAGAAATTCTTTCGTTATTTTGTCGTAATTTTTGCACCGTTTCATATTAGCCGTTACATAAAGTTTTATATATGAAAATGTGCGCAATTTCATGTAAAATACAACAGAAAACAACCCATGGTTGTAGCTTTTATCAGTTTGGAAATATTTTCATCTAAATCACGATAAGTGCCAAAATTTCAACCTTTGGTCAACTTTGACTCGACCGAAATGGTAAAAAAATGCAATTGTAAGCTAAAACTCTTACATTCTAGTAATATTCAATCATTTACCTTCATTTTGCAACAAATTGGAAGTCTCTAGCACAATATTTTGATTTATGGTGAATTTTTGAAAAAAACTTTTTTTACGTCAGCGCCAGAAATTCTTTCGTCACTTTGTCGTAATTTTTGCACCGTTTTATATTAGTCGTTACATAAAGTTTTATATATGAAAATGTGCGCAATTTCATGTAGAATACTACAGAAAATAACTCATGGTTGTAGCTTTTATCAGATTTGATATATTTTCATATAAATCACGTTAACCCTTAAACGCCTGTTGGACGTTTTAAACGTCGTCCAAAATTGTCTGTCGAATGCCGAGTGGAGGTTGCAAACGTCGACTGAAAATGCTTTTTTTAAATATTCGCGGAAAAATAATTGTAGGCCTAGTTTGCGGAAGATTTCAAATCCCGCGCCTCAGCGGATGCTGGGAGTTCACGTCCAGCTGTTGTTTTGTTTCTGAGCGTCACCCAGACGCGCATGCGCGAATTTCTCCCATCTCGCATCACAGAGCATCAGATCAGCACCTTGCGAGAGCGATATTTTGACGCAGACGTGTTTTGTTGAACTTTTGCGAGTGTTAGCGTATTCGTGCTGCAACAGAACGTTTGCAGAGATGTCACAAAGGCGTCAGGACCGTGAAAGGCGCATACTGCCTGTCGGAAGTGAGCGTGTGAGGCAAGTTTTAGACTGGGATGCTGGAGAAGGACCCAGCATCCAAAGTGAATTTTAACATTCGGTCAACTTTGACTCGACCGAAATGATAGAAAAACGCATCCGTAAGCCATAATTATTACATTCGAGTAACAATCAATCATTTACCTTCATTTTGCAACAAACGGAAAGTCTCTAGCACAATATTTAGAATTTTGGTGAATTTTTGAAAAAAAAATTTTCCTCCGCTCCGCACGCGCGAACTCTGCTGAAAATCCTGTCATTTCTTGTGTCAGCTTGCCGTAATTTTTTCGCCATTTCATATTATTCGTTACATAAAGTGTTATACATCAAAATGTGCGCAATTTCATGTAGAATACAACAAAAAATATATCATTCCTTTAGCTCTTCACAGTTTTTTTATATTTACATCGAAATAACGATAAATAGAAAAAAATCAACCTTCGGTCAACTTTAACTCGATCGAAATGGTTCAGAAATGCAATTGTAAGCTAAAACATGTACAGGCTAGTAATATTCAATCAATTTCCTTCATTTTGGCACAATTGGAAAGTCTCTAGCACAATATTTTGATTTTTGGTGAATTTTTGAAAAAAACATTTTTTACGTCCGCGCGTTACGAATTCATGCATCATTTTGTGGTAATATTTTCTCTGTGTTGCTTTAATCGTTTTACAATGTTATATACCAAAATCATCGCAATTTAGTGTACAATACAACTAAAAAACATTAACTCATTAGCTTCAACCGTTTTCCTTACAGAGCGATTTGTATACAGGTAGTCGTCGACTTACGACCTATGCGACTTACGACTGACCGACTTTACGACGGCTATGACAATATAATAATATATATAATATTTAATTTTATATTTTGCTAAAATACGCCGAGCGCATCGCATGCGATACTTTTTCCCGCTACCGCAGCAGCGCTCATATCCGCGAGATGCTCAGCTTTCGGCAGCATTGTGTGTTTGTGTCGTTTGAAAATGGTAAAAGATTCATATTTTTGTAATGTATTTTGTATTTCTATTTTTTGCAAATAAATCAAATGTAATAACAAATTACCGTATTTGATGGCTTATAATACGCATGTCTGCATAGGACGCACCCCAATTTCAGCAGGACACTGAGGGGAAAAAAACAAGGTTTCTAGCCTATGTTCATATGATTTTGGTAAGTAAAACTGTAGTATTAGGTTATCATATGCATATTGTTTCTTACCAACAGAATCAACAAAAACATTAATAAAGAAGTTATTTACCATATTTATATTTATCAAAATATGTATTAACATTAATAAAGAAGTTATTTACCATATTTATATTTATCAAAATATGTATTATACAATCAGCCATTTACTACGATCGAATGTTTCGTCTGCTGCTGAAAGCTACCTCATAGGTTTACCAATAGATCCAACACATTCATTTGTAAACATTGTTTCTTACCGCCAGAATCAACAAAAACATTAATAAAGATGTTACCTACGGTAATATATGTTATATATATCCATTATATATTATAAAAGTATGCAATCAAGGGGTAAAATTCAATAAATAAAAATGTTTCTTATGTAACAGCTCGAGTCTTGTGAGCAACTGAACAAAGCCATGTTATTATTCTTAAAAGAGAATGCTAGCACGAGTTACGAAGTATCAACTCAACGAAGCCTTGTTATTATGCCTAAAGAGAATGGTAGCAGGAATTGTCAACCACCAATTGATTGAAACCACCAATTGATTGAAGCCATGTTGTTATGCGTAAAGAGAATGTTAGCAGGAATTGCCAACTAGCAACAGAACGAAGCCTTGTTATCCATAAAGCTCTCGAGATAATCACCAATAGGTGGCAGCACACGTACTGTTTATATCTATAAATGTGGAATGCGGCGATACGCTGTAGACGACGATAATGATATTAACATTTTAATGAAAATATCGATAACAACAACGTAGATATTGATTATAATACTAGCAGTAGTAATTGCGGTGATGGTGTGATAATGATAAATAATTATAATAAACTTTGTTTTTTAATAGGTTATTAAGATAACACCGAATTTTACGCTAGGCTACATCATCTTCGTGAGTTTCATGTATAATTTCGGCCAAAATTCTTAAATTTTGAGCCTACATTATGTACATAGGACGCAGGGGGATTTTTTAGGCCATTTTTTTTTTGTTAAGAAAGTGCGTCTTATACGCCATCAAATACGGTATGTATTTAATTCAAACCTATAAATAAACAAAAGTAAATAATACGTCATACGTGGAGCCGATTGGCAATGCAAATGGCGGATAAGAAAATGTAAACAGACCAGACAGATGGTTTGAATGCCTACAATAAAAATGTTAAATACAGTAATAAAAGTAAGTATTAATCAAGGAGTTCAAGCATGATAAGATTTCATATACTAAACGTAAAAATAGGTACTATACATGCACATTTTTTGGATAAAATAAAATGTATATGTAGGCTAGTCATACTTAGGATATATGATGGATAATATACGATAGGTACAGAATACATGGACATATGTGGTTGGTCGACTTACGACGAGATCGACTTCCGACCGCTCTGTCAGAACCTAATGCCGTTGTAAGTCGACGACTACCTGTACAATTATATACGAGTTTTTTTTTTCGCTGTCATATATTCCAATATTTATATATGATAATGATATTTTTTTTACTTCTGATGGTTGCATACTAAACTTCAGGCAATGAGAAAAAAAGGAGCCAAAAATGAACTCTTAATCTTGAAAACTAAGTGCGCTGTGATTTTTTGAAAAAACTTTTTCCAAGCGCTACCTCTCGGAGGCCGCTGGCATATGGGAGACGTTTTTGAAAATAGGGCTTCGGCGTTAAAGGGTTAAGAGCCAAAATTTCAACCTTTGGTCAACTTTAAGTCGACCGAAATGGTCGAAAACGCAATTATAAGCTAAAACTCTTACATTCTAGTAATATTCATTCATACCTTCATTTTGCAACAAACTGGAAGTCTCTAGCACAATATTTCGATTTATGGTGAATTTAAAAAAAAAAAACTTTTTCCTTACGTCTGGGCGCGGTAACTCGGCCGAACATCTCAGAAATTCTTTCGTCACTTTGTCGTAATGTTTGCACCGTTTTACATTAGTCATTACATAAACTTTTATATGTGAAAATGTGCGCAATTTCATATAGAATACAACAGAAAATAACTCATGGTTGTAGCTTTTATGTGTTTTGAAACATTTTCATATAAATCATGATAAGTGCCAATTTTCAACCTTCGGTCAACTTCAACTCGACCGAAGTGGTCGAAAAATGCAATTGTAAGCAAAAACTCTTACAATCTAGTAATATTCAATCATTTACCTTCATTTTTCAATAATTGGAAGTCTCTAGCACAATATTTCGATTTATGGTGAATTTTTGAAAAAAAAACTTTTTCCTTACATCAGCGTGGAAACTCGGCCGAACATCACAGAAATTCTTTCGTCATGTTGTCGTAATGTTTGCACCGTTTTTATATTAGTCGTTACATAAAGTTTTATATATGAAAATGTGTGCAATTTCATGTAGAATACAAAAAAAAAAACTCATGGTTGTAGCTTTTATCAGTTTTGAAATATTTTCATATAAATCACGATAAATAGAAAAAATTCTACCTTCGGTCAACTTTAACTCGACCGAAATGGTCGAAAACTGCAATTGTAAGCTAAAACACTTACAGTCTAGTAATATTCAATCAATTACCTTCATTTTTCAACAAACGGGAAGTCTCTAGCAAAATATTTCGATTTATGGTGAATTTTTAAAAAAAAAAACTTTTTTTTACATAAGTGCGTTACGAATTCATGCATCATTTTGTGATAATATTTTCTCTGTGTTGCTTTGATCGTTTTACAATTTGTTATATACCAAAATCATTGCAATTTAGTGTACAATACAAAGAAAAAAAAATAACTTGTTAGGTTTAACTCAGCACGATTTGTATACAATTATATATGAAATTTTTTTGTGCTGTCATATATTTCAATATTTATATATGATAATGATATTTTTTCATTTCTGATGGTTGCATACTAAACTTCAGGCAATGACAAAAAAGGAGCCAAAATGAACTCTTAGTCTTAAAACTAATCGTGCTGTGATTTTTGAAAAAACTTTTTCCGCTTCAGCGCTAACTCCCAAATGCCGCCAGCATACGACAGACACTTTTGTAAATAGAGGCTCGGCGTTTAAGGATTAAGAGCTGGAAACACCTGAAGGGGAGAGAAAAATTCACAAAACTGCCAAATCAAGGGACAAAAACACCAAAGACTACTCCCTTATAAAACAGGTTAAGGATGAAAATGGAGTGGTTTTATGCAATGAGGATAAGATAAAGAAGAGGGGAAAAGAATATTATGAACATCTGTTAAATGAAGAAAATCCTAGAAAAATCTTTGAAACTGTTACCAGAATCTTGGTATGACATACCATTAGCAGGAGGGAGGTAAAGGCACCACTAAAGATGAAAAATGGTAAGAGCAATAGAACCAGATAGAATTCCTGCAGAGGTGTGGAAGAGCCTGGGAGAAGAAGGAATAGACATACTGTGGGACCTAGCAAAGAGAATATACAGTCAGAAGATACTACACCAAAAGAATGGAGAGAAAGTTTTATTGTGCCAATCTATGAAGAGAAGGGTGACATCCAGGATTGTGCAAATTACAGAAGACTGAATATATAAGGTTCAATGAAGATTAAGACTCCGAGAATGGTATAGGGACAAGGTTGGACAAGGAGAAAAACTTAGGTATCTTGGTTCCAAAGTAGCTGGTGATGGAAATTTGGATGTAGAAATTACACATAAGAGTGCAAGGCTGAATGGAAAAATTGGAGAAAGAGGTCAGGTTTCTTGCATGACTACAGAATCAACTTCAAAGAGTACAAGACAGTAGTGAGAGACAGCTTTGATATATGGCGCTGGAACAAGGCCGGTAAAGAGTTTAAGAGAAGAAATTGGATGCGGTAGAGATGAAAATGCTTAGATGGATGTGTGGTGTGACAAAAATGGACAGGATCAAGAATGAAAGATTAAGAGGAACTACTAAAGTTGTAGAACTACCAAAGACGACCCAGGAAAGAAGACTGCAGGGGTATGGCCTTGTGATGAGAAGGGATGAGACGTAAGTAGGGAGGAGGGTGATGCAGATAAGGGTGCCTGGTGGGAGAGCAAGGCAAAGGTGGATGCATGTAGTTAAAGACGATCTGAGAGACAAACAATTGTCCGAGGATGGTGTGTTTGAATGAGCCAGGTGGAGGAAAGCTGTCAGAAACATCGACCCGACACAGAAGTGGGAAAAAATGCAGAGAGATGATTCAACCTATATAAAAGTCATTTTGGGGGGATTTTTATACCACAGTTGTTGTTGTTGTGGTTCCCCAGACTCTGTTATGCCAGGAAGCCTGCACTGCACAAGAAGGACACCACGCATACTGGATCTGACCATAACTGTGTGGTAGTGTGGATGTTGTGTTGTTGTCTAAGGGCTGCCAAGTTAGGGCAATCTACTAAGAGATGTGTAATTGTGTGGGGACTAACTTGGCAGAGTGGACATATGTCTGTCTGGGTGTTGTCTATGCGGTGTTTGTAGGTGTTTAGTGATTGGTGATGACCACAGCGAAGTCGAGTCAGGTGTACTCTCTCCAATCTTGAGAGCTGTGTTTCTGTGCTGCTTATGTTGGGTGGGGGTGCGAGTATTTTGTTGTTGGGAAGGTTATTAAGTGCTTGTCTGGTGAGGTGAGTATGGATGTGCTTTTTGTTTTGTGTGATGTTTGTGGGTGGTGGTATAGAATTCAAGATATTTGTATGTGGGTGGTGGTATAGAATTCAAGATATTTGTATAGTGTCTGTGTGGTGTAATCGCTATTTGCCTGTGTGTTGGAATATACCACAGTGGAGAAAAATTATTCAACTGCAAATTGAAAAAATTGTGCAGTCTACCTTGAAAATTGTCAGAGCCATGCATCTTTAAACAAAAAAAGTATAAACATTTTTACGCTTACCGTAGTCACTGCACTTTCCACCGATGTAATTGTTTTTAAGTGTCATAAGCAAATGGGTTAAAAGCAAAATATACACAAATTAAAAAGCTACCTTTGAAACACACAACAATGGGCCATCCATACTGTCTTGACTTTGCAGTTTATGCAAACATAGCACATGGTATTCTATATAATTATAAAAGCTGAAAATATAATTCCCAAAATGTGAAGATATTTCTGTAAAGAATATAAAAATCTTACCTGCTGAGCTAATTCTCTAGTCGGAGCAAGAATGAGGGCTTGAGTTTCGGGAGATTTAGTGTCTATCCGTTGTAAAATAGCCACAGAGAAAGTAGCAGTCTTGCCCGTACCAGACTGAGCTTGAGCAATTGCATCATGCCCTTTGATGCATGGCATAATAGCCCTCTGCTGAATAGCTGAAGGTTTTTCAAAGCCATAAGCATAAATACCTCGCAATAAGGACTCGTTCAAGTTCATATCATCAAAACTAGTTGCAACCTGAAAGGAGAGGGTTATCTTTTAGAGTACTGTACAATCAAACTTACTAAATTTATCATTTTACAAAACATAAGTATATGAAAAAAATTATAGTCACTGTTTCTAACTTACTGTTAGCCAACTTACAACACATAAATAGCTCAAGCAGTAAGTTACAACTGCTTTAGCATTTTTTGCTCTCTTAAAAGACATATTACATTTAAGAGTATTAGTAAAATGCAAAAGAGTATTATAAAAATGCAAGTATACATGTCAGTCAACACCCAATATTGGTCAGCTAAAGGGACATACATAATTATTATTTCTATCTTCTATGGTGTACAGACTAAGCAGAAAGCACTTTTACTATAGTTTTCAGCAGAATTTACTTTTACTGTAGTTTTCAGTACTCTTACTTTTACTGTAGTTTTCAGTACTCAATCTTCAAAATAAATCTTTAATATGTTACACAATGGTGTTACCCACAATGGGCTGACATAGTCCAAAAACTACCACACATGAACGACAGCACTAACAGTCATGGGAATCCACGTACTGTACTTCTGACTTAAAAAAATTATTTTGGTAGGGACTTCTCTGACAAATTGTTACAGTGTTTTTCTGACTTTCTGCACTTAACATATAAGGCCTTACACATACCAAACATTACAACTACTGGTGTCCTCTCCATGGAAGATAATCCCAGTGAGATTATCTTTTATACACCAATCATGTTGGGATCTAAAGTTTGAATTGAATTAAGGGTATTAGATTTCTAAATAGCACATTTTACCAACAGTAGCTATCCTGTCTTTGGATATGTGAATCCAATTCGTTTCCATTCTTAACAGAAGCTTCACCCTCTCCCACACGAGCTCAAAATACTGCTCCCACAACAACAACTGGCTATCTAAGCATATAAGGCATCTTTCAAAGGGAGGTGTTACTGGCCTGGGGCATAGTTTGCATATATCCAAAGTGCTTGCAAACAATTTAAGATGGTAAAACACCCTAAATGCTACATTCTCATAAATCAAAGACAAATAAGGCTCAACATATCCAAAGGAAGTTCATCCAACTAAAAATGAGATTGTGGATGCCAGAAAAACAGAAGTGTCAAATACCTACTTCTTTAATCCTAATACAAGTCAGCTAACAAACAACTTCAAGTATATTGTGAAAAAATTGAATAACCATTTTCAGCAATCTTATTATATACTCCTGTCATACAGAATAAAATTTCAATAACTAAGACTTGGGTAACGTTTTAATTTTCTGTAAAATGCTAACATTCTTATATATAGCATATACAGTATATATATAGTCACCTATGAGGTGCATGCTTAAACAGTATGAATGTTTTTTCTCTTATAAAGATAAAAACGCCAAATTAAACAATTTACTCTTTACCTCTGTCCAGGTAGATTCGATGATTCCATCGACATCCATACCGGCTGGGCCATCATAGTCCTTATCATTTCCGCTCCCGGTGTTTCCACCGGAACCCCAATCCTCATCTCTGGAAAGAACAGGCCATTAAGATACAAGGCATTCAATTGTTTCAACAGTTGAAAACTACCATAAATTTATTCATGGGCATAAGAATTTACACTTATCTTGCATACTACCAGTCTTTGGGTCTGTATATGTGTTACAGGAGACTATTACAGAAACGATAATTGAGACTTTCGCAAAGAGTGAGACACATGGTCTTATGAAAATGAGTCAGAACATTCGAGAGAGGAAATGAGCAGTGTTGATCAAACACTAAGAAAAAACAAAAATTTTAACAACTGTTCTGAGGCAGTTGATTACAAGCAACCTCCGCAGTCTAGAGCACACAGGGAAAGGTGAGAGGTTAAGATAAACACTCTACAGCTAACTGCTGTGGCAGGTGTGAGAATGGTGAAGAGAAAAGGGTGAGGATAAAAAGGCAAATGGTGTAACATGTTAAGGAGGTTGAAGTGACGTAGTTGACATGCCTTGAGAACTGTGATGTAATTATGATGTAAACATGGTCTCTGACCAAATACTATAAAAGGAGGAAGAGAGGAGAAGAACAGCAGCATCAGTAGTGATACACTGGGCGAGGGGGCATGTTAAAGGTATGGAAAGTAATCCACTATTGATGTATACAGGACTCAGAAATTTTCACCTCTCTCTGATTTACTCTATTTTTTCAAGTCAATGTTCTGGGACTTACTTTATTTTATTCTCGAGCCTCAGTGACTGCAGTGAAGCAGCTTATTCTTAGTAGTTGAAAACTATATATACTCCAAGAGAAAAACTACTAAATTCAGCTGATTGACCTTGAAGATCACACTGTCATCTGATATAAGATTATTTGTTCCTAAGAAATGCTCTCGGCTCATGTTACCTTAGACTTTACTCTCTATCTACAAAAGAGGTTAAGTAACTTTGTGCGAACTTCAGTGGGATATAAGAGAAAAGTTGAGTCGTACCAGCAATAGTGAGAGAAAGCAACAGTAGAGAAAGAAGTTATGAAGAGACTCCATAGTATTCATCATTACAGCAGAGAATGAAAGACCCTACTGAGCCTCTCTCCAGAGGAAGGTCATTTGTCAGTTGGCCAACTAAAGAGTCTAATCACAGAATAACAGCCTTCACATCCTCCAGTGTGTGGTTCCTCCACTGGCATAAAAGCAGTCAGGGAAGAGTTTGGTCCATCTGCTTCAAACAAAGGAACTCCCTGATCTGCAGATTAGGTTGTTCACCTATAAAACACCACGAGCCAGCTACAGTAATCAAGGAAACCAGACTGAAGGTCATGCCTCAGGACCATTTGCTAAGAAAAGTTTTGTAGACTCAGCTGTCAGCAGATACAAAGCAAAAGTTAACTCCCCAAGGCTATTAAGCTCATGACTGGGCAAACTCACCTCAAAGCACTGCCCCAGCCCTGCTGGCAGTTTCCAAAAAAAGACCCTCTGGACCCACCACACCCCCTGAGGCAGAGTTGCACCCTTACCAGGAAGAAAGGGTGTCACACCAGCTCTCTCTTCTGACCCATTCCTGATCTAAGACAAACCAGACAAGCCTCTACCTGGATAAGGCAAGAGACCCAGCAGTTACTATTGGAACGGAGTTCAGCCTTTAATGCTGCTGCTTGCCTCTTCTAAACTCAGCAGCCACCAAGCCATTAGGGAAAAGAGACAGGCGCACACCTCCAGTCCCTTGCACTTGTGCGGTAAACCAAGCACACAAAAGGTGGTATGAGATCAAACGGCATCTCTCCCACAAGTGGCAGTGTTCTGGCTACATTGTTTTTGAAAAACTCCTTAGAGGCATGGGGAAGGGTTGTCTTCAAGCTACTTCAGGCACCATATCAGATGAGCATGCACACAGCAAGCAAAAGGTGTAGGCTTGTCCATGTGTGAACTGAAGAGTTCATGGGATGACTAGGTAATAGTAGTTCTCATGTCAAAGTGAGAAGACATAAAGGTGCCATGCCAGAATTAAGGTCATCTTATGATTGTAATCATCCACCCTGCTCTCCTCAAAAAAAAAAAAAAAAAAAAAGGGGGGGGGGATGCAAGAGCAGTCCATCTGACTTATTACATGAGGCTTCAGATTTCCCCTATTTCTTCTGCCTATGTGGCAGAAGTGTCTAGTGATGAGGAGGATGACAAGGGGATCAATGATGAAGTGGAAGAATGCTAAGAGCTCTCCCCTTTCTTCTCATGAGTCTTTGCTTGCCTCCCCTGCCAAAGGGCTTTAAGACAATGATACACCCAATGGAGGATCTATTACTACAACAGGAGGATCCTGAATCTGCTGCCAAGAAGG
Source organism: Macrobrachium rosenbergii (assembly GCF_040412425.1). Taxonomy (NCBI): domain Eukaryota; kingdom Metazoa; phylum Arthropoda; class Malacostraca; order Decapoda; family Palaemonidae; genus Macrobrachium; species Macrobrachium rosenbergii. Next base: position 74,010,949 of record NC_089742.1, on the reverse strand, counting down.
CCATACCTTCCTGATAGTCTCTCCCTAGGCCTCCAGGGTGAGGTTGTTCATCAGTCCAGACTAACTTCAACTATTACATGAATTTACGCCAAAGGCCAAGTGCTGGGACCTACAAGGCCATTCAGAGCTGAAACGGAAACTTAACGAGTAAAAAGATTTGAAACGTGCAACAGGAGGAAAACCTCACAGTTGCACTATGAATCAATTGTTAGGAGAGGGGAGGGGAAAGTAAGACAGAAAACAAGAATATGAACAGAAGTACAGTATAAGGAATGAAAAGGGGCTGCACAGCTAGGGGCCAAAAGGATGCTGCAAAGAACTGTAAGTAATGCCTACAGTACACCGCACGAGGAGCACTGACAGCACTAACCCCCTAAAAGGGGACAGACTGGCTATTCCAACTACAGGGGGAATAATCTCACCATTCTCTGGCACACAGAACATCCTCTAGCACGCCAAGGGTGGGGAAAGAAGATCACTTGATCTGCTGGATACCAAGGAACCTTCTGAAACACAGACAGACTGTTTGCCTGGTCCAAAACTCCATGAGTTAAATTGTGACTACTACAACTTGTATGATTTATCTCACTCCAGCTGCACACCCAAGGGTGACCTCAATCTACAAGATTGGGACCAGATAGGGCACAGGAATGTCCTTCCCAAGATCAATGCTTCACTGGGATTCTAACACAGAGAACCCTTGGTCTCTGTGTTAGAATCCCAGCAACCAGAATTGGAATGATGCTTTGAGATTAAAAGTGAAGCATTGATCTTGGGAAGGAAATTCCTGTGCCCTATCTGGTCCCAATCTTGTAGATTGAGGTCACCAATCCTAACCCCAGAAGCAAAAGAAGGATCCTCTCATGATCAGTTCCACTGGTACCTATCAACAAACCAGAAGCTGAGAATGATCCGTAAACAGGTTATCCCTCTTGTTAAGACTGCTAAGATCAGCAAAAGTAACTAGCAGAGGCCACATGAGAACAGACATAATCACTTTCGTGTAACTCTAGGGTTCAAGGAGAACTAAGAACTGAACAAGATGCTGCATGAGCACATGCACGAAGATCATTGCTATACCCATAGGCCTTGCATAGCAGCAACTTGTCACGTCATTGCTATACCTATAGGCCTTGCATAGCAGCACCTTGTCACAGAAACCCCAACTGCAAGTTTATATCTATCAGGAGACCACCCATGCCAAACAAGAAGGTAGAACTGACTTTACCCATATGCTTTGGCTGAAGCATGTGGGTAGGGGTCTGGGGCATGCCTCCATTCCAAGTCACCAAAAAACTTGACATACCAAACACACACAGGAGCCTCTTGATGTCAAAACTACCTATAGTAGACATACAACCTCCAGGTGAAAGAACATCTCCACTGACTGTAGGAGGGGGGAAATGCCTTCACTTCAAGTCCAGCAGGATCTCATGTGAGAGGGCAGTTGAAAATGTGGGAAGCAGACAATGAAAGATCACCACCCATGTTTGATGCCCACCCACTGGAAAGAGGTCAACAGGATTCAGCTCCTTTGCAAATGCAGCAACAATATACAGCAGCTATACAGTCTTAGCAAATGATAAGCAGTCCAGGGAACACGGCAAAAATATGGGTTTCCCAGATTAAAGAAAGGGCCACATTCATATGTATCTAGTTAAGCATCATCCCTAGTGCACCCCACATGGTAGGGGGTGAATGGTAGCGAAGCATGCACAATTGTACTGGTCCTGAGAAAAGACCAGCATTCACTTGTAACGAGGATCCCCACTCACATGTAACAGTTAGCATATTAAGGAGGATTAAAAACAAGGCAAAAAACTCAAGTAACGCAAACTGGGATCAAAACTTCAACTTAGTAGTCTGCAGGTGAGCAGCATGATGTCCTCCTCAATGGTGGCTGAAGATAAGTGCTCAGTGATGGTGAGCGAGGGTTTCCCACAATCACCCTCCTCCTTCTACTAGTCAACTATGATGTTACAAAGTTCTACCAATCAATTCTTTATTGTAAGTGAATTCAAGTGGCCACTGAAGCCCAGACACACTAGCAAAATTCAAATTTGGGAAGAATGCAAAGCAAAAGAATCACGATATACTTCGGGGGGTCCATTGAGGCAAAGTCCCATCACATCAACCACTAGGTCATAGCATCTGCTGCTAGGTTAGGTTGAGGTAAGCCTAATTATGTCATATTCCCTCTGAAATGCCTACTGGGCCTAAAGTAGCCCTGACCCCTCACTCTGTACTTGCTCCTCAAATAAATTTTTACTTTCCCTATTGCAAGATAACTTCAGAACTCCATGTGCTTAGGTTTCATTACATAATAAGGTCTGTGAAATTTTACAAATACTGCACTGAGTGAAATAAGCAGCTGAAAAGTGGTTCTTCAGTTAGTTCGTGCTGCGTTTCGAATTATTTAGTTTAAATAAATGGAACTGCTTTGCTGACTCAATTCCCATGAACTGTCATTTACCATCTGGAACTGTGGCATATACTGATCAAGGTGTTACATGATGTTTAAATGGCAGATGAATCATCATATCACTGCATTATTTTATGGCACACCAGGTTCTAGATATAAGGGTCCAGGGACAAAGCACCCAGGGAAACATTCGACACTACATCATGTTTGGATACATCCCAGTATTTTACTTGGATTTATATACTTCCTAAAACCATAAGGAGGTTAAATTATAATTAACAATTGTTTAGTACTTAACACTAGCCCTTTAGCGTTTATTAAATTTATAAATTTTTTACTAAAAAAAATACAGAAACAGTTGTATATAATACAACTGATGGGATAATTTGAGAAATTTACCACTTTTTTTATGTTTTTACATTCATACCCACTGTACTATATACACCACTTACTATATTCATAGCCTAGTCAATATGTTTTGTGGCCTACTTCTTTGCATTTACTTTCTTACACAAATTCTCACTACCAGCTTTAATACCAGCTCTCAATATTGGAATCTGTTTCTGTACTTGGGCTGAGTCTACTTATTATGCATAACAGAAAATTCATGCTGAAATCTACCACAAATTTACCATAAACACGTTATTTTGTCTGGGGTTTATGCTTCAACATTCATACCTGCAGGGCTGGTAGGCTACTAAACACAGCATTCAAGCAAGTAGGACCAGTAATATAATAAAAATTTACCCAACCTCTTCTCCATTGGGGCTTCCTCTGTTATTACAACAGGGAGGATGTGTTTTAGGTTGAGCACTGCAACTGTTAAAATTTGAAGTGAAATATTGGAAATGTGCACTTCCAAGCTGAAATTATGACAACTTACATATATTTTCACAAAAAATAACCTAGGCCTACTTCATTCACCTATGGAGATCAAATATACGAAAAACACTACATGTAGGAAGTAGGCTACAGCCTAGCCTACTTTGAATATCTGTATTCAACATGATGCATATTTCATGCAGAAACTGATTTTGACTTATAACCTAAGCTAGTAATCTGGTTCCCAACACCATATGTAGACAGTTGGCTAGTCTTTCATTGTTAGGTAATTCTAAGTTAGAACTCTGCACATAGATAATTGTTTAATAATGAAATTTTTTGTCTGATCCATAGAGAAAAGGTAGTAAATAAAGCAGCATAGGCGAGATTACTTGGAAAATTTATCAAAATAATGTGAGAAATGACATTTTTTCTGCCAAAAAAAAGAAATAACTCACCAAGACAAAATGTTTTGTACCAAACCAAAAGATTAAAAACTTCTCACATTATTTCCATAAATTTCTCGAGTTATCCCACCTACACTGCATAACTATAGGCTACACTTATGTTGCCTAGTGTTCAGTCAAAAAAAAATTTCAAAAATAAACACTACCCACCGTGCATTGCTTTCCTTAGAATTAACCACAGTAATTTACATTTTAAAAAAATCCCACCAGACACTTGGCTAAGTTACTGGATCATATGTGGGGTCAAGGATGGGATTTTGTATGGCAGCCTACCCTAATAGGAAACTCCTGTCCCTTTGTTTACTTACATAATGCTCAGGGTACACTATGCCTAAATAAATCGGTTTTGTACTTCTTTCTGATGGAGATAACCAGTAATTCTCCTCACCAAAAGTAACCTATCCCTTTCTTTGTTATCCTCTCGAAGGGCATCACAAAGAAAGTACACTATAACAAAGGGGTTCACGGTCGTCCTGGGGTTATTCCACAGAATCTCCCGACGTTTCGTGTATTCAAGCAAAGTAAAGCACAGCACCACGTTTGCTTGCTTGCCCCTAGGGTAATCCTACAGTTTAGGGGTGCAAATTCACTCCATTACGTAAAGTCAAGGTCAGGCCACAGATTTATCAAATATTCATTGAATCATCGAAAACAATGAAAAAATGGGTAGTTTACCCCACTAACAGAAGCAGAATTGTAATAAAAACCAAGGGAAATAAGGGGGAACGTAAACAAAAACATGTCTTACGGGTAAAAGGACCCACAGAATTTTAGGAAAATCTTAAATCTCTGCTTTTGCGAGCAGATAAACCGCTCATTCTTGCGTGAGGTGCAGAGCTTTTTTCCTTTTTTATAGTCTCTGCTTTCGTAAGATCAGCTGATTTTTTTTTTTTTTGGCACATATACCTACTTGTTTGCTTATCTGTCGAAAGAAACTGAAAATATAAAAGAAACCTTAGACACACTAAAGGAAGCAATAAATTTGGACCCCTAAAATGTAAAATTACCGAACATTAAATGCCTCAGCTGCACGAGCTTCCCTCCCTAAAAGCGGTGCGCTTCATCTAGGCCTCGTTCCTAGAACAAAAAAAAAAACCTACCGTGACGTTTAATAGTGAACAAATGGACTTCGGCTAGGCTAAATAAGGTCAGCAAGCAGTCTAAGCGACGTGCATCCACGAAGCTAGGTCAAGGGTACTACGAGGCTTCGAGGAGAAGACAGACATGGTCCGGAAGGCCTCCTCGGCCTGAGACTACGACAGCAGCAGCCCTCTTGGGGGCCGTCGAACAATAAAACTCGAATATAAACAATGAATTTTTCGATTTTTGTGGCTACACTTCCGTTTGCCCATTCATGGAGACTGCGGGTGGCGTACTTTTCCAAATCTAACCATCACCGAACATTCCTGGTTTGGCATTCGGCTACTACTGACCTACTACTGGCCGCCATTATATACGGCCACTGCCCACCTAGTTTCATTTATAGAATTCCGCTTCAGCTGGGGCACTTGGCGTACTTCCTTTGCATTAATGGCACGGCACACTACTTACGTTTAATAAAATAATTCAACATGGAACCCCTATTCACTGAAACAGGACTAAAGGCACTCACTTTTGTTGATCGTACTTATCAGACATCTTTGAGCGAAAGAGAGTCCTTTCAAAGGACGGTCCATGTGTTCCCAACACCAAAGTATTGCTGCGCTGAGGTTTTGGGCCAAATTAGATTGACATTGATCATTAAAACAGTTTATAATTATTTATTTATACGTAAAATGATAAAAATTTGTATAATATAAATAAATTTTCATATAAAAAGACAATATTAAACTAGAACTACTTTCTTTACGCAATCCCAATATGGAGGTGATGTCGTCATCGTAAAGGCCATGTGCGGGTTATTTAAATGGCCTGTATTTTCCACTATTCCATTCACTCTTCATTGTCCCATTATGTATTCTGATACTATAACCGTAATTTATTTACCTGTATATCATTTTCCTTTTCAGAGTGAGACTTTCTTTAATGTAATGTCTTTATGTGTCAGTCCATGAATTGATCGTCTACAAACTCTTGACACATAAAAGTTATCGGTTTTGATGTACACGTATGTAAAGAACGAACCTGTCGTCCATCAGTTTTTTTTTTTTAAGCTTACGCGTAACAGAATGGTCGTGTCTTGGAGAGCAAAAATGCCAAAAGAGGGAAGTATGCATGGTCAGAAGCAGTTGAAAATAATGGTAATTAAGTAATTACAGATTCATTGATAACAGTTGAGAAATGAGTGATAAGTAAGTAATGTGCTTTAAAGTACCATTACAGATGCACTTAAATCTACGAGCATCAAGATACATATCATGCTAATAAATTAATGCTTGTCCACATCTTTATAGTAAAAAAGAATGAATAATGACATACCTATGGCACTGGGCAGTGAGACTATGATGCACTCGTAATAAACCACTAACTACACAGAGCTGGATGTCATAGCTAAAAGATCATAGATGAAATAAAGCCTTGGAATGTGGCAGACTGAATTATTTTTGGCTACAATTTTACACGCAATGCCCATTGTTGAAAAACCAATTGTCTGCGAATTTTTGAAAGGTAACCACGTCACTTTTGTGTAAGAGTTAATTCAAAACATAATATCTGGAAATAATACGAAGAAATAAAATCCAGCGAAACGAGTGATTTCAGTAGATTTTTTAACTATTAATTCGTTGAATTATAAATTTACAGAAAGGTCTAGTATGGTCTCGCTCTCTCTCCCAAGAGAGAGCATGTACGCGTCCTAAAAATACCTTTTAGCACAAATAGCAAATTTCTCTTCTGATGTTTTTACACATTCTTACTCACAGTATAGGCTTTTTATCTGGTCCCACTCCTCCCAGGGAACCGGGTGGGACCTGAGCATTTATTTGTCAAACGAGCACATATGCAGATATATCAGAAGAATCAAATGGCGTAGTGCGTATAGTCCATATTAGTTGTCAGATCCACACTACCACATCATCGTAAAATAAATCTTTCAATCTTTATTGAAAGATCTGATATTTTAATCCTCCTAATATCAAGTGGGAATAGATTGTATTATCTAGGGGTTGAATGCTTGAAGGCTCAACAACGAACACTCGAAGTGCATCTTGGCTCAGACATCTTGAAAACTCTGCAGACACTAGAGTAAACATCATTCGTTGGTTGTGTCATGTACTGCAGAGCTCTCAAATACATTGGGCAGCTAGTCTTGATAGCCTGATGGGTCATACCAAGGAGGTTACACTATCTAATCTCCTTACCCATACCCCACCATGCTGTCACAGACAGCCTGTGCATTTCAAACAATACAGAATGAATATCCTGTCCCGAGGTGTCGCCACCTTTTATCAATCTTGCAGCTGTATTTAGTAGATTTTGCAGTCGCTTAAGTTGTATCATACGTAGATCAGGACAGAAGAGTTGCAATATTTTACTCTATAACTGACCCACTAGTCATTCACGATACAATAAACGCTCACCAACACTCATAAAACAACAAACACTCACTAAATATTCACTGTACCCCAAACACTCAGTAAACAGTCACTTAATCCTAAACATTCATTAAACACTAA
>NC_089742.1:73688624-73693624 GCF_040412425.1 Macrobrachium rosenbergii | reverse complement strand
TTTAACTGCCCAAACATGAAGAATCACTATCCAGAAATCACTCTCTAAATATCCAACAAGGATCGGATCCATCCTCCCTCCATCAGGAGGAGGAATACGTGAGCAAAGGAGACCAAACAGACAACCTAACACAAAGACATATTGTGTTCTTTGGATTGGGAGAGCACCCAGTGAAGGCCAATAACATCCTTAAGTCCCTGAAGCCCTGCTCAACATGGGCCTCAGGCATTTTACCAAACATACGCTGAAAGTTAATAGTATACACAATTACAATATATATAAATATAAACAGATATTTATATTCTTGTACAACTATAAGTGCTTGTATTATTATAAATGTAACTTTTGCATACCCTGTCAATTCTTTTATGTATTTTTATAAATTACCTTCAAATAGACATGTAAGATTTTTTTAAATTATAAACAAATTTAAGTAAATACTATGAACACTAGTATTTTGAATATTTGTTTAACTTTACATTTTTTCCTTGTGTGTACTTTGTACTCAAGGCCTCCACCTGAATAGTTCAGTTTTAATCCCTCACCCAATCACTAAAGTACTCCAGGTCTCATGGTTACTTGCGCACTTGTAAGCCCACATTATAAGTGTTTATATGCTGCCTTAAAGCAAGAGCCCATGCCAGTACAAGGATGGCTTCATCAAATACCAACAAGATTTTATGTCAGTAGTTGCTTGAAAACTCTGCAAAATGGCAAAACAGACGTTGTGAAAAATCGATAAATGGATTATTGCATAGTGTTAGGCATTTATTGATCAAGTTCCCCCTAATCTTGGGTATTTGAGGGCTTATTTCATTCTGAGGCTTGTGGTGAGGATGGCAAGTGCAGCCTTGCAAAGGTTCTTGGAGAGATTCTTGAATTAGAACGCAGTGGTGTTTTCAACTTGCTGCTGGAGCTGGCCTTCTACATCAGTCTAAATTCTAATAATTATGTTTCAAGTGGAAGAATGTAGTGATTGCTCTTTTAAGCTCATTGTACTAAGTTTTCATTTTAAAATAAAAGCTGAGCTTCTGTAACATAACTATTTTGACATTGTTTTTAGTCTGAAAATACAAGAAATTTTATTTATTTCTGTTTTTATAAATGATATATGTATCTGCATTCACTGGAGGACAAAATTATCTCAGTACTGTAGTGATGGTCTTCATGCCCTTGGGGACAACACTTTTCTTACTCTTTTCTCTCTCAGTTTTCCTGCTAACCTTATCATTAATACCATAGTATCATCTTCAAGAAGAGAAAATGATGGATGCTATAATTCCAGACATTTGTTTATTTAAAAAATCCCCTTCTGTGTTACAGTTTTGCATCCAGAATTGGTAACATTTGTGGGAGAATGCAAGGGGAGGGGAAATTGAGGGGAATGATAATGATAATTGCTTGTATTATTTAACCCACGAAGTATACTTAAAAGCATAGAAATAAAAATAACATGTAGTAGATAAAACAACAGTGAGGAGTTTAAGCCAGCACTGAAAGGGAGCGTTTTTCCAGGGTTCATCTCTAACGTCTCTGTGTAGGGGTTGTGGTTTCTGGTGGCTTTGTCGGTTTGTGTATTAATGGAAATACAGTATATACAGCTAATCCATTTATTATTTTTAAAGATACTCTCGGTTCCAAGGAACTGCTGATTAATATTTGGTGTTGATTAACTTCTGGATCTGGACACAGGATGTGTTTTGTTTATTTATTGTCCTTGAGGCTGAGTGTATGTAAAGATAATAACAGATGCCTTCATTCTATATTATAAATTAGTTTTGGTAACACCCCGTTTCTCATTCCTAGGTTCTCGTAGGGTTCACATGAAGGACATGAAGGATTTGTTTCTAAATGGAATGAGGTGATAATAAAGTAATTTGACAGCTAAGTAGGAAGTGACCAAAGGGAATGGATTAAAGTAAAAGGCAGAGAACATTGCAGCTGTGTGGTCTTAACTGCTGTAACTTTTGTGTAAAATGTATTTAAGAGGTGTGCAGTCTCTGATGGCCCTGTCAATATGTGATTTTGTAGCTGGTCTAATCCTCTTATCTTATTTAATGGTGTGATTGATGTTTTGAAAATATCTGACCATGTATTTTAATTTTACATTCTAATACATGATTAAGCAAAAATTACTTCTGGACTTTTAAAACTGAAATTTTATATTTTGAATTTTGATATTTTTTTCAGCTTGTGTAAATCTTCTCAGCTAGTTATTTAATGTTAGAATTACTGTTTTGAAAATTTTGGATCGTGGGTTTTATTTTAAAGTTTATATATATGACTGAGTAAACATTTATTTGAACTTTTGAATTAAGATTTTATTATAAACTCAATTTTAATGGTTTGATCGTGTGTGAATCTTTTCTGCTAGCTATCTAATGTTAAAATGACTATTTTATATTGTGATCATACATTTTATTTTAAAATTATATATATATATATACTGTATATATATATATATATATATATATATATATATATATATATATATATATATATATATATATATATATATATATATATATATATTATTGTACAGTGGAACCTCGATTCCCACGCTAATCCGTTCTAGAAGGAGTGTTGAGATTCGATTTTGTCAAATTCGAATCAATTTGAACCACAAGAAATAACTGAAAATGGATTAATCCGTTCCTGACCACCAGTCACTACTCCAACCTTGTCTTTTTATACAAAACACTACACACATTACAATTAAATAAGTTCAGAGTTAAATAACTTACCTTATTAGAAGTCTTCTTACAGTTTTAAATGCATACTGTATGAAAAAATTGGCCTACCAGTGGTAGACCGGAGCTGCAGGCTAGGCTAGGCAGCCTATATGCACTCAGAATGTACTGTAATGGGTACGCACAAAACTGTTGTTAATGATAAATACAATGAAAAACAAGCCTGGTCATTACATTAAATTAATAATAATATTAAAAATAAGCGAATGTACTGTAGAGTCTGTTATAAAAATTAAGAAAACGTCTTAAATTCGTCGGCATCGGCAGCTTGTGGCAAAGCACGGATGTAAACAAACCAGAGTGCCGTCCTGGTGGCGTATCGCGAGTACTAATTACATGAACATTGTGTACGTTCAGGATTGTATTAATTTATGGTAAATTCCATTCAGAGTCTACTGTAATGTATAAAATCACTGCTTTAAGTGCTTTTAAATGTGCGTGGGAAGAACGCCACCAACAACGCCAACTAGCGGCGGCGTTGCAAACACTTTTGTTTACAAACATCATATGTTTAAATCGACAGAGTCGGATCGCGCCGGTCGGATTCGGTTTGTTGTTCGGGAACCGGCACAAACTTTACTCGGCATTTTCGTAGTCGGAATCCGATTTTGTCGAAGCTTTACGTGCGTCGGAGACGGGGTTCCACTGTATATGGTTAAGAATTATTTGTCTGTACAGGCAGGTCGGTTTCGACGGTTCCGCTCTGACAGTTCCGCTACGGCGTTCGAGGTTCGGCGCTTTTCAAATATATTCATCAGAAATTATTTCGGCTTACGCGCATGTTCGGGAGTTCGACCGAACGTCGTCGCTTCGATCCGACGGAAGAAATATGGCCCCAAAATGGCAGAATAATCATAATTTGAAGGTTTTGATGTAAAACTCAATAATAATGCAGTTTACATCGTTTTCAATGCACCCAGAGCATTAAAAAGTAAGGTTTTCTTATGATTTTTGACGATTTTCGGCGATGTTCCGGCTTACGGCGATTTTCGGTTACTGACAGCGGCGCAAGAACGGAACCCCGTCGTAAACCTGGGGGGACCGCCTGTATCTTTAAATTTCAGGAATTATTGATATTGTATTGTGCTGAGACAACTTTTTGAACATCATTTATTTGTGATTATCAACACCTGTTTAATTTTCCAGGTGGTGCAACTGATGTTTCTGATTTTGTACTTGACTGGCTTGATGTTTTCAAGAATTGTGGTCACACGAAGAAGACCTTGTTAGGCAATTTCGGTACTGTAAGATGGATATGGCTCTTAGAATCTTTTCATTACAGTGAACCCCCGTATTCGTGGGGATGCATACTGCACCCCACGAATAGCTAAAATCCGTGAATACTTTAAAACCCTCAAAAAACACTTAGAACTGCTTATTTTGATAGTTTAAACAAGAAACCTCTTAAAATGATTATACCTGAGTATTTTGATAGTTTTATCACAAAAAGTGCATTTATTCATAAAAATGATATGAAAATGCAGTAATTAGTGAACATTTCTCAGTGAAAAATGCCGTGAATGGGCGAATTTTCCGCGAATAATGGGTAGATATGCTCCACAGAGAAACCCGCGAGTGCGTGAGTCTGCGAATCGTGATGACGCGAATACGGGGGCTTTACTGTAAATGGAGTTTATACTTTAAATTATGTAGAAGAAATAATGAGCAACAATGCAGCCCTGTACATTATTACATGATTCAAAATAATAAGCAACAATGCAGACCTGTACATTATTGCATGATTCGAAATAATGAGCAACAATGCGGCTCTGTATATTATTGCATGATTCTCAATGTGTTATTGTTTGTATCTTTTTGTAATTTTCATATTTTACAAAATTTTTGTTTCTTAAGTGCAGTCACCCCTGGCCTGATTCATAACTTCCAAAAGCCTGCAGTTAACCAAGGGTTGAAGAAAAATACTTATATAAACAAAAGCATTCTGGAGATGTCCTGGGAATATTTCTGTGTTGCCAGGGAGAGATTTATTTAATCGTGTATACATTCACAAATCCATTTCTTGTCTAGCTTGAGCAGTTATAGAGTTTAACTACTTTGACTGGCTGCAAAGGGAATACTCAGGTTTACTTACATTTTATACATACATATAGTCAGACCCTGGTATTTGCAGGGGATGCGTACCACTACCCCCTGTGAATAGCTCTGCAAATACTAAAAACCCTCTAAAAATGATTATAAACTGCCTATTTTGATAGTTCAAAACACCAAAAAACCCTTTAAAATGCTTAT
>NC_089742.1:73666124-73686124 GCF_040412425.1 Macrobrachium rosenbergii | reverse complement strand
AGGGTGTATTTAAGTTTAATGGGGTATATGTTTAGATTTGGTAGGGGTGTGTTTAGCTTTAGCACAGGGTATGTGTTTAGATTTAGTGGGGGTGCATTTAGGTTTAGTGAGGGGTGTGTTTAGGTTTAGTGGGAGGTGTGTTTAGGTCGTAATTGCAAAATGGTAACAATTACTAGAAAAAATTTTGAAATTGGGAATGTGTGCAAAGGTAAGGAAACTCCCTTCTATGTAATAATTAGACATGCACCAGTAGTCTGCGTCTACAATTTAGATTAGAAAGCCCCATTCAGCTTTAGCTTGTAGAATATCTTTTTCCTGGGAACATGAGAAAGACATCTTTCATAAAAGAATGATTTTTGGAGAGAATGCCAAGTATCAGTGGCAATGTTGTTGGACTATTGAGATTTTAATTTCAGTAGATTTTTAGAGCAATTATTTTGTTAAGGGTTATGGATGTTTTCACATCAGTGCGGCATAATCAACAATTTGCCTTTGCTTTACCTGGTTCCAAGATTCTGTTGCATACCCTTTGCTTTTAGATGCATTTATTTTTGCGCATTGATAATAATGTTCAGGGCAGCATTATCTGACTCACCAACTCAGTTCCTTTATTAAATTTATGGCATGAGTATGGTACAGTATAATGCTAATAGAATTACAGCATGAGTATGAAATAATGCTTATCTTCTATCTTCTTTACATTTTTGTTGCAGTAATCATTGAAAATTTTCAGGTCACTGTTCATTTTTTCCAACTCACATTACACCTATTGTAGCTGTCAAGATAAGCATTGCTTCATAGTCTTGTATCTGCTGTAATTCATATTGCAGCATTATGGATGTAATAATGTGAACAACCTTTTAGCATTCATAAATCCTATGTTCAGAAAATTACACGACTTCTCAGTGTTCTTTTTATCTCTTTGCTTTTTGATTGATATATAGTTTGATGAAAAATTTTTTTAATATTCTCCTCACCCTCTTCAGTCATATATTTATATTTTGAAATATCTACAGAATAATTGCAGTATTACCCCTACCCTCTTCAAACATGTATTAATTTATATTATTGAAATATCTACAGGAATTTTGCACCACTGCCAGAGTTTTATGCCAATAAAACTCCCGATATCTTGTTGCCAGAAGTAGGATTTCGTATTGCTGCCCTTCGTGAAACATTTGAGGAATCAGAACTCTTGCTTAGTAGCTATATGTCAGAAGACTCCTACAAACAGATTGATTTAAAGAAATGGAGTAAAGCTGTGCGTGTGATGATCCAGCTCAGGTAATTTATTAATAGAGAAAGGAAATCATAAATATATTACTCTTCAGATATTCTTTCTTGCAATTTTATTAGGACACTACAGACCAAGTTGTTTACTTTCCTATAGTAGCTTTAATAAACTGTGATCTAAAAAAATTCTGGTTATTTAATGCAAACTCGTTATTATTTCTCAAAGAAATTGGCAAACCTAAGTTGTAACTGTTCATTTACCCTTGTAGCCTGCAAAATGTTTGTGTTACTTGTGAGATTCTTATCCACAAGGGGTGTCAGACAGATATAGATCTTTCCGCAAATTTAGATAAAATTACCTATTAGTACATAATCTGTTTTCAGATATATAGACACTTGTCTTTCAAAAACTTCACAAACCTTACACAAGAAAAATGTCTTTAGCAATACAGGTATTAAAATACTACCTGATTGTATCTATACAAGTTCATAAATTATTTTACATGCAAAATCCTTGACCACCAGAAATAATAAACATGCAAGAGGACAAAAATGTAACTCTTCACGATTCACAAGGTCTCTCATGGTTGTAGAAGGACCTGATTGGTGGTTGCATTTCTCAACTCGAATTTGATTTTCTTACGTTAATCAGTGAGACTCACGTGACAGTTGTGGGAGAATGACTGAATTACAAATATGCTTTCTTCAGTAGGAGTGCGAAAGATATGAGTTTTAATTTTTGCAAGTTTTGGTATAAACAAAGCAGTACCAGAGATTTTATTTTTCATGGAAACTCAATGTTCCTATATTCAGTAATACATGGAAATTTGAATTATTAATGAATAACCTTTGTGTAATGAGTCACTGTAAAATTACAGACATAAGAATAGGCTAATTAGCAAATGACTAAAGTTTAAAAGAAATAATGGAGAAAAGTAAAGTATTTTTTAAATGTACCCACAAGCAAAGGAGTGCATGTCCGGGTCTGTGGTCAGGGCCTGAGGTTTGATAACAATGTTTATATGAGTAATATAGTACCATCAATATAACATGTTAGAAGCAAAGTTACTCTAGGAAGTTAAGAAAAATATGTATAAAATCAAATTGTATGAGACTATATAATTTCTGTGTAAAGCAAAGATCAGGTAAGCCAATAATTCGTAGAGGTCCCTATGCTTATAGTCAAGACATAGCACTACAGTGTTGTTCCTTTTGATACTTTATAGAAATTCTGAATGTTTATAAATACTGTTTCTGTGTTTCTCTTGATAATGTAACTAAGAAAAAGTGCCATTACTTTTATTTTACGGTCAGGTGACATGTACATAAGCCCTCCCCTTTGTATAGATTATAGTATGATCATCATCACAGTCAGTTGTAAAGTCACATTCATGAAATGTAAAAAAATAGTGTGCCATGAAAAGGCCATTGTAATTACCAGAAACCACACACTTTATTGGGCATGTTTCATTTTTTTGTTATTGTTGGCCATTTTCTGCTTAAGATAGTTTTTCATGCTGTTCTAACTCTTGAAGATTTTTTCAGTTGGTTTTGTGTGAGTGGATAAGATCTTTATTTTTTTTTTTTTATCATGAAACCCTTTCAGTTCTAGAGGCCCTTCATAACAGTATGTTATATATTGCTGCCATGTCCTTTTTGCTTGAGGTTATTCAATTAATTGTTAATTAGAACTTGATCTCCATAGTGATAGCTTGCACTTTTTCTAATTTTATGAAAAGATAACTTTACGTTGAGGCCATTTGGATAGCAGGGACTAGAGTTTATGTGTTTTCAAGAGCTTTATAACTTGATTTTGTAGTTAATAAAACTGATTAATTCTGTTAGTCCCTCTCACTCATTCTTAATCTAGTACTTAATCATTTGAGTTATATATGGATATTTTCCTTACAGTTCCTTGCTCTTTTTGGTGAATTTGGTGGTTGTCCTGCTATTTGGAACTTGCATGAATGGTCTGGATGGCTCACTCCTTCTGCAATGAAAAAGAGATTTGATACAGCATTTTATATTGCTTTTGTGGATGGAATATCAAAAGCAGCAGCAGATGGAGGAGAAATTTCTGATATCCAGGTAAGTGGAAGTGTTTCATTCTTATACTACTGTGAATTAAATGTATAGATACAATTAGCATGATGTGGTGTTATTTAAAAGCCTGAAAGTTACCTGTCAGGGAAGTAATAACAGGTGACACAATTGTAGATGGCATAGTATGTCATTGTACAGTTGTGGATCCATGCGGACAACTCCAGTAAGTAAAATGTCTTACATGATTCAGATAAAATTAGCATTGGTAACAGAATAACAGAACAGTAACATTTTGGCTACACTTGAGCCGTGTGAGTGAGCACAAGGCAAATTGATGTAAATGCCTGTTGTTTGCTTTAGCAAATAAAACTTTGACGTTATTTGATGTGTTTACAGGTAATGCTGGTAAGTGGTCTGAAGGTTGCCAAACATCACAAGGGTACCCAGTGGTTACCTTAGTGTTGAGCATTATAACTGTATTAGCTTTAGGATGTTGAAAGGATGAAAGTAGATTAACCAGTATTAGAAAAAAAGTATAGCAAGGTCTCTCATGCTGTTTAGTCAGTGACAGTGAATTATGACCCTTCTGATGGGTACGTGTCGTTCATAATTTTTTCTGTAGTAGGCACAGTTGCAGTCTAGTTGACAAGTATCTTTAGATCTAGTAGTGTAAGTCACAACTGTAGGTTGGCTTTATTGGCATGAATAAAATTGCATTTTCCTTAGTGATGTTTGGAATAACTAATTTTTTTATGTACAGAAGCAGCCTTGATTCAAAAATGAAGTTCCCTCAGGGCTAACAGAACGATTGACTCTTTATTTACCCAAATTATTTGATATCATTGAACAGGCTAGCTATGAAGATTAAAGATCTGTAGCTTGTTTAAAAGCTGGGGAACTCTTTTAAAAGTGTCTTATGAGCTTCCTTGATGGCTCCATAATCATTCACTTTTTTTTTTTTTGCTCCACCCTGTGTAAGTAACAAATGTTAAAAGTAAAGTTTACTTGATTAAGAAATGATCTCAGCAGTGTATGCTCAGTTTAGGGCTGGGCTGAGGATAACCCTTAGATAAAACAATGTTCTTTTCAGAAGTGTCAGAAATAGAGGGTTTTCAGCATAGGCAGCCAAAAGTATCACTAGACCTTGCAGAGCTTCAAACATTAACCTCTCCAAGTGGACCCCTTTGTGTAATTAATATGATGAGAGGGGCCTGAAGTTAGGTACCCCACTATCCCTTATACAGCAGATATTCTAATTTTTTGTATACATCGTAAGAAGTAGTCAGCCTTTCCGTCCTACTCTATAAATCCACCTTCTCACAAGTCTTTTGCCTCTTTCCTCACTTAGGTTTGACTTGAAGCTAATTGATTAGTTTTAGAACAGGGTTCCTTACAGGTTGTCCAAACCCCCAAGCTAGAATTTCTTAGTTTTTAAGAGTTTCAGTTAGTCTCCTATGAACCTTTACAGGAGGCTTTGCTCCTGAGTTATGCACTGAAGATGGTTTATGTTTTGCTTCTTGCTTTTTGAAGGCAAGTCATTGAGATTTATGCTGTATTCGGGGCTGTCACACATTCTAAGAGGTGGAGTTTTAGAGGTTTGTTGCTTGCAGCAAACCATATGGTGATGACCCAAACTCCAAGCTGTCATCAGTGCTCCACAATACCTTCAACATCCCTCTCTTTCCCCTAGTAACTGTCTTCTTCCTAATGATAATTTCAGCTAAAGGAAGTTGCTGAGCAGTAATCAAAGGATAGTATACATATTTTTGTAGTAGTTCAGGGACAATATATCCATTACATTAAAGGTTCTATAAATTAATACATTTCCATACTTGTGATAGAATAGTTGCCACATTTTCCTAAAGGAATAGTTTTGTGCTGTTCGTATTCCCATTCATATGCATATGAGCTAACTCCCATACATTTTTAAATCATATGTTGACAGGTTGCATCTCCCGTGTCAATTCTTGAGCAGTGGATGAATGGACATATACTGCTTCCACCTCCTCAAGCATATGAAATATCTCGGTTCCTACAGTTCAGAGACTATGACAAGCTAAAAGAGTTTGCAGTTAACAGAGGAAAGATGGGGCTAGAGAGATGGTGTCCAGTAAAAGTAATGGCAACAGATGGATTTCTTACAGTCTTACCAGGTAAGAGATTTATTTTAAATATTATTGTGGCAAGAAGTTTTACCTTAGCTGATAATCCAAATTAGTGGCGAACATAATTAGGTTGGTTTCATGTTTGTTTTCCAAAGGGAATACCATTTGACTTTCAAGTGTTGTGTTTTGTCAGGTAGTAATGAATACTTTCAGTGTCTTTATAAGAAATGATGTGGGTAAGAGAATGTTGTCTTTTTTGGAAGTGGAATGTCACCACTTAGTGAATAGGCACTTCTGTTGACTTTGGCTTAACTTCTTATAAAGTTACTTTAGAAATACAAAGAATATAATTTAGGCATTTCTGTGTTACCTAGACCAAACCATACCTTACAAAAAGGCCTGTAGGAGTACGTATTGATTTAATATAAATATGATATTCAAAATTGGTCTTTAGAAGTAGAGAAGAGTAATAAAATTAGTATATGCTTAATGTTTTATTTTAAAAATAATATATTAATTCTCCGAATATCCCAAATTAATGCGTATTCAAGATTTGATATCTGCTTTCATTTTGAAAAATACATACCCTAAGATATCACTCAGATCCTCATAGACATTAACCCTTTAACGCCAAGCCCTATTTACAAAAACGTCTCCCATTATGCGCTCGTGAGTTAGTGCTTGAAGCAGAAAAAAGTGTTTTTCAAAAATCACAGCACGCTTAGTTTTTAAGATTAAGAGTTCATTTTTGGCTCATTTTTTTGTCATTGCCTGAAGTTTAGTATGCAACCATCAGAAATGAAAAAAATATCATTATCATATATAAATATTGGAATATATGACAGCAAAAAAAAACTCAGTATATAATTGTATACAAATCGCTGTAAGCAAAACGATTAAAGCTAATGACTTAATTTTTTTAGTTGTATTGTACACTAAATTGCGATGATTTTGGTATATAACAAATTTTAAAACAATCAAAGCAACACAGAGAAAATATTATCACAAAATGATGCATGAATTCATGCTATGCCGGACGTAAAAAATTTTTTTTTCAAAAATTCACCATAAATCGAAATATTGTGCTAGAGACTTCCGTGTGTTGAAAAATGAAGGTAATTGATTGAATATTACTAGACTGTAAGTGTTTTAGTTTACAATTGCAGTTTTTCGACCATTTCGGTCGAAAGTTAAAGTTGACCGAAAGTCGAATTTTTCTATTTATCGTGATTTATATGAAAATATTTCAAAACTGATAAAAGCTACAACCATGAATTATTTTTTGTTGTATTGTAAATGAAATTGCGCACATTTTCATATATAAAACTTTATGTATCGACTAATATAAAACGGTGCAAATATTACGACAACGAGACAAAAGAATTTCTGAGATGTTCGGCCGAGTTACCTTGCAGACGTAAGGAAAATGTTTTTAAAAATTCACCATAAATCGAAATATTGTGCTAGAGACTTCCAATTTATTGCAAAATGAAGGTAAACGATTGAATATTACTAGAATGTAAGAGCTTTAGCTTACAATTGCGTTTTTTACCATTTCGGTCGAGTTAAAGTTGACTGAAGGTTGAAATTTTGGCAGTTATCGTGATTTATGTGAAAATATTTCAAAACTGATAAAAGCTACAACCATGAGCTAATTTCTGTTGTATTCTACATGAAATTGCACACATTTTCATATATAAAAGTTTATGTAACGACTAATGTAAAACGATGCAAACATTACGACAACATGACGAAAGAATTTCTGAGATGTTCGGCCGAGTTATCACACAGAGACATAAGGAAAAAATTTTTTTCAGAAATTCACCATAAATCGAAATATTGTGCTAAAGACTTCCAGTTTGTTGCAAAATGAAGGTACATGATTGAATATTACTAGAATGTAAGAGTTTTAGCTTATAATTGCGTTTTTTACCATTTCGGTCGAGTTAAAGTTGACCGAAGGTTGAAATTTTGGCAGTTATCGTGATTTATATGAAAATAATTCAAAACTGATAAAAGCTACAACCATGAGTTATTTTCTGTTGTATTCTACATGAAATTGCGCAGATTTCCATATATAAAACTTTATGTAACGACTAATATAAAACAGTGCAAACATTACGACAACGTGACGAAAGAATTTCTGGCGCGGACGTAAGGAAAAGTTTTTTTCAAAAATTCACCATAAATCGAAATATTGTGCTAGAGACTTCCAATTGGTTGCAAAATGAAGGTAAATGATTGAATATTACTAGAATGTAAGAGTTTTAGCTTACAATTGCGTTTTTACCATTTCGGTCGAGTCAAAGTTGACCAAGGTTGAAATTTTGGCAGTTATCGTGATTTATATGAAAATATTTCAAAACTGATAAAAGCTACAACCATGAGTTATTTTCTGTTGTATTGTACATGAAATTGCGCACATTTTCATATATAAAACTTTATGTAACGGCTAATATAGAACAGTGCAAAAATTACAACAAAATGACGAAAGAATTTATGAAATTTTCGCTGAGTTACGGGTGGGCGTAAGAAAAAGTTTTTTTCAAAATTCACCATAAATCGAAATATTGTGCTAGAGACTTCCAATTTGTTGCAAAATGAAGGTACATGATTGAATATTACTAGAATGTAAGAGTTTTAGCTTACAATTGCGTTTTTTCGACCATTTCGGCCGAGTCAAAGTTGACCGAAGGTTGAATTTTTTGTAGTCGACGTTTACGCCCACTCGGCATTCAATAGACAATTTTAGTTGACGCCACACGCCCAACAGGCGTTTAAGGGTTAAGTAATATATATTTTAATTGTGCTAAAGTTACCATGAATTTACCTGCTAGAGATATAGAAGAAATACTGTCTTCATGAGAGAAAAGTAGATTTAAAGCTGATTTTTCATAAACATGAAAACAGGTAGTTTAGATTTTGTTAATGGTAATAATTTTATTGGTAGTTTCAGACCATAACTAAATGAAATAGGCAAAATATCAAATTATTGTTATTAGCAATAGAATCAGTTTATATATACATATATATATATATATATATATATATATATATATATATATACAGGCAGTCCCGGTTAACAGCGGGCTTGGTTATGGCGACCGGTTTTACGGCACTTGTCTAGCGACAAAAATCGGCAATTTTATTAAAAAAATTGCAGATTTTCGCTTATCAGCACAGATATTTGGGTATTAGCACCGATACATACCTAACAGAGGCACTGATGAGCTAAAGTCGGCACTGATAAGCCCTGAAAATTGCGTAAAAAGCGCTGAAATTGCCGATTTTCGGTTATCATCACACCCCAGAACGGAACCCGCCGATAACCGAGGACTGCCTGTATGTATGTATGTGTGTGTATATATATATATATATATATATATATATATATATATATATATATATATATATATATATATATATATATATATATATATATATATATATATATATATATTATAATTTACAAGAAGTCGCTGCACAGCGCCTCCCTCCCACCTACTTTGCCCTTTGTTTATTTGAGAGTAGAATCGTGGCTGCATGCCCAGTCCTAGTTGACCTAGATATCAGAACAAAGTTATCAACATTTCGATCTGTCCCTCTCTTTACCTGAAACAGGTATAGTGAACCCCCTATATTCACAGGGGGATGCGTACCACGCCCCCCCGCAAATAGCTAAAATCCGTGAATACTTAAAACCCCTCTAAAACACTTAGAAATGCCCATTTTGATAGCTTAAACACAAGAAAAACCCTGTAAAAATGCTTATACTTGAGTATTTTAATAGTTTTATCACAAAAAGTGCATTTATTCATGAAAATTATATGAAAATACAGTAATTAGTGAATATTTCTCAGTGAAAAATACCAAGAATGGGTGAATTTTCCGCAAATAATGGGTAGATATGTTCTACAGAGAAACCCGCGAATGCTTGAGTCCGCGAATCGTGAGAACGCGAATACAGGGGGTTTACTGTATTGAGATGGCATGGGTAAAAAGGCAAAGATACGAGGCTGGGTGCTGCTCCCTTAAACAGTTTAGCCTGGCAAATGACACATCGTTTGCACATGGCCCCAGTTATCGGCAGAAGTTTGCACACAGCCACGACGCACGGCCGAGGGCTTAAAAGGAAAGGACAGGGGATCTGAGTAGCAGTAGACCGGTAGCAGCCGTAGTCATAGGGAGTAGAAGCACGGTAGCCATACACGTATGAAAGTGATACCATTGCTGGGAGAGAAACCTTCATTCCCCCCTGGCCGACTCCAGATCACAGTCATCCTCAAGTGCATCGCCATATGTGAGATCGTCCCCTGTCATCCTTCGCCAGAGACCTGCTTTCCTTAAGGTAAAGTGCAAGTAAAGACTTTTCAGTCACGACAGTTTGCCCTCTAGAAAGTTATTGGGGTGCCAGTATTTCACCTCTGTCCTTGTGCCAGTTTATCCAGTGCCATTTCCAATGTCCTGTGTTCAAGTGTAAAGTGGTCATTCATTCCTCGAGTCCTTAGCACCCTCAGGCAGACTTGAGCCATATTCTGCATTATATTGTTCCTTTACTGGCGTGTAATATGTAAATCTCTCTTGCAGAGGGACCTATTCGCAGTGGACTCATCTTGGACTGTGCCTTGCCCTTAGTCAAAGTTAAGTATACCTTAGTCAAGACTCCAGTAGAAGGATCTTCCCTATTTTCCCTTTTAATGCTTGCTTTTGTAAATATAATTCCTTAATTTATCCTAAGTGTTTACATAACATTTCCTTATGATGTAGAGCCTTCAGTTCCTAAAATCATCCCTTGTTCTTTGATTTTACGATTTCCCTTTACGCAAGTCAGAACTCCAAGGCCAATTAAATAAAGTTTCCGTTGCCGGCCTGTAAAAATACCATAAACCCAGGGAAATTCGTAAAAGTGGCGACCTTCCTATAGATGTCGTTTAGCAGTTGCATTTTTCCCCACTATTGTTGCTTTGTGCATTTGCAACTCGCCAAATCAGCGCCATTAGCAAAGCTAAGCTAAAAGTAGACAAATTCAACCTGTTACCAAGAGCACAGACCAAGAGAGTTCCACGTAAGTAATGTGTTTATCTGAACACAATTTTTTTTTACAGTCGTGACTGTTCCTAGGAATTAGGAATAGGGACCCATGTATTCACTGAGAGAAGAGACCCGCTGTATTAGATTTGTTAATGCATGCCTTTCAGGATAGGTAATTAGGAAATAACCAGTGCTAACCATTCTTTGCTTCGAGGAATAGAGCGAAATTCCTCTGTGTTAAAATCTTTGCCATATTTTTTGCTTCGAGGAATAGTGCGAAAGAAATTCCTGTGTGTTAAATTTTACATCTCATTTTGGAATAGCGAGATTATTTAGGCGCAGACGAACTCCCCCGTGGGATAAGGTCAGCTTGCATTGCTGGAATACTCTCTCTCAGTTTAGCTAAAACTCAAATTAGGGGTTAGGAAAGCGAAATCTGAACTCTGCTTTTAGGGAAAATTACGAGGTCATTTTTACTGTTATCCTCTCATCCTGGAAATTCCTGGAGTCCCAGACTGTCTACAGATAGATGGGTTCATTCACACAGAGTAAAATAACTCCGTGAGCGTCAGACAACCTTCACCCCTGCCCCCTGCCCATGTGTGTACCCTCTTTTTCATTCATTCCTGGGTAGTTTCTTGTTTTAGAACTGTCCCTACTGGAGCCACTCTCAGCAAAATTTTTTGGGAGGTTTTATCCCATTAGTAATTTCTAAGCCCTAAGGGACAAATCGTATTTTCAAGTCTTACGAGACCAACCCAATTTCTTAGTCCTGAGGGACGGATCATACTTCAAATCTTAGAGACTCCACTAAAATTCTCACGCCGCACGAGGCGAGAATTTCCAAGTCCTACAGGTAAACCAAATTCCAAGTCTTAAGAGACTCCACTAAAAATTCTACATCGCACAAGGTGAGAATTTCTAATTCCTATGGGAAAACCAAATTCCAAGTCTTAAGAGACTCCACTAAAACAAGTCTTAAGAGACTCCACTAAAAATTCTATGTTGCACGAGGCGAGAATTTCTAATTCCTGCAGGAAAACCAAAATCAAGTCCTTTTGAGACCTTATATTAGTGTATTTCACACACACATCTAAGCCCTTACGGGACTGATCATTCCAGTTCGTTAGAACAACGCCTGGATTTCACGCTATGGCCAGCTAAGTCCAAGCGTGACATAAAATCCAGTTATGTCTTCCGAGATGCATATTAAAATTCTTACTCAGACATATTAAATTTTAATAAAGTCTCCTCAGACTTACTGATCAATTGTCTTATTCAGGCAGATCCATTCTCCTTCAGCCTGAACAATTGAGTGTTTCAGATTCCTGCAATTGAGTCTTTTCAGACAACCTGAGTCTTCTCAGACATGTTTGATTCGCTAGAGAGTCCAGTCCATATAACCATTATTTCAAGATGGCTACTGCCAGAGCCCAACAAAATGAGGACTTCAAATTCTACATGTCCGCTGGAAAGGACATGGGACTATCAGGGCAAGCTCTGAGAGACTGGGTTCAAGAGAAAGTGGACGATGCCAAGGCGGAAAGAGAGCTAGAACGGCACGAGAGAGAGAGAGAGAGAGAAAGAATCGCCCAAGAGAAAAGAGAGGAGAAAGAGCGGGAAGAGAGAGAGCTAGAATGGCACGAGAAGGAGTTAGAACTGCAAGAGAGAGAGAAAGAAAGAATCGCCAAAAGAGAAAAGAGAGGAGAAAGAACGGGAAGAGAGGGAAAAAGAGAGAATCGCCCAAGAGAAAAGAGAGGAGAAAGAACGGGAAGAGGGGGAAAAGAGAGAATCGCCCAAGAGAAAAGAGAGGAGAAAGAACGGGAAGAGAGGGGAAAGAGAGAATCGCCAAGAGAAAAAGAGAGGAGAAAGAACGAGAAGAGAGAGAGAGAGAGAAAGAGAGGATCGCCTAGGAGAAGAGAGTGGAGAAAGAGAGGGAGGAGCGAGAGCAACCCGCACCCATGACATCCAGATCTTAGAACGACAGAACGCCACACCCCCTCCTGCGGTGGGAATGAGTGCCCTCAGCCAGCTCACTCGTTCATGTCAAAATGGACAGAGGCTGAACTTGAAGTATGGATTGAAAGGGCCAAAATAGTCCTGGAGTTCTGCACCCTCTCCCCACGGAACTCTCCCTTGTTCTCACTAAATTCCTGGGAGGGAAGGCACTCGTTGCCTACCACGCCCCTTGGCAGAGGATAGGGGAACTGGGAAGCCGCACGCCAAACGGTTACCAAGGTGTATGAGATTATGGCGGTGGAGGAGGCGTTGGAGAGAGCAGCCAAGAGAAGCAGGCCAGACTTGGTCCGATTGGGCGTACCATTCTGAGCGGGCGTTAGCAAAATGGCTTGAGTCCTCAGGGAGCCACTAGCGCCTCTGAGGTACTCAAGAAATTTAAATTTGAGCATTTCCTGCGCTACGCCCCTCCTGCCCTGGCCACTCATGTAGTAGAAAAAACCCCAGCAACACTCACCGAGTGTTGCCGGATAGCAGACGTGGGAGACTCACCACCCTCAGGAAGGATACATGGGGCAGAAGATAAATCCCCTGTCCCTCCTCAGAGGATCAAATTTCCGTAAGAATGGGAACTCTGGTAAGCCCCAACTTGCCATTATTGCAAGAAGACGGGCATTTCTCTGATCAGTCGGAAACAAGAAAACAGCGCTTCTTTCTCCCGGAAAACCATCCAATAACTGTTCTGTGCCCTCCACAGGGCAGCACGGAAAGATTTTAGCCAAACCTTTTGGGTGTAAGGTTTATGGCCACTCACCTCATGGGTGAAATGCCCTAACAATAATAAATCCAATACTCCCACCGTCGCCTTGGTCGTCATGAAGTCCTTGGGCCCTCCCACCGAAGGTCCCATACAGTATATGTGGCCCCTCCCCGAGGCAGCTACCCCGCGCGCCAAGTCGAGGCATTCAATGACTCTGGCGCGCAAATCTCCTTTTACGAAGGGACAGAGTTCCCTATGGAGCTATCATCAATAGACTAAAACTCGTCACGATCGAGGGAGTAAATCAATTTAAAATGATACTCAAACACGGTCCAATTGAGAGTCATGAGACCTCATCACTCAAAAATTTGCAATCTTGCAGTAGCAAGCTATCTTCCCAGAGGCTGTGACATCATCCTGGGACATGACTTTCAGTCCCCACAGAAATCATGACAATCCAGGGGTCCATTCCCCAACTCATTCCTCAGGCGCGAAATCCTCCACCGCCTGTTCCCCAGTCCAGACTGGCGCCCCCTGGGTACCATAAGGACGTGAAGTCCCTACCAGTGCCACCTGAGTACGATGCACAGGGGCCCCCTCGATCGATTCCCAATCCAATTCCAGTGCCCGGCCCTGCCTCAGTGCCTTTGCCAGGGCCCAAATCAGATCTTCCTCCCGGAGATGCCAAATCCCTGTCAGTGCCCCTTGCGTGCACCGAGCTCTGTCCGTCCTGACCGACGAGCACAAGAAACCTCTGATAGTGCCTGACCCTGCCTTAGTGCCAGCGCCAGAGCACAACCCAGATCACCATTCAAGGGATCCAACTCAGAACTTCCCCTCTCTTCTCCCGGCCTGGCACCTCTACCAGCGTCGGTAAGAGAGACGGTTCCTCTCGACCACAGCGGAAGTTCACCTAAAGGTGCAGCCTAGCAACTCGTGCCTGAGCTGGTCATTGATACCTGTGAGTCGTCCACGCCCCCGCCGACCGTTACCGCTCTCTCGCCGCCCACTGCAGATACCCTTGCGAGTCATGCTTCTGCCCCGCCTCGCTGGGCCAATGAACTCTGCGAGCTGCGACAATTAATAGCTGAGCTGGTGAACAAAACTCCTGCGTCAGCTGTCGCAGCAGCTGGCCCAGGTGGCACTCCATGCCGCCCTCCGGCCTCGGGCCCTCCGATTCCCTGGCCGAGGACAACTGTCCAAGTAGGAGAGGTTCGCGGCGAAATTACCATGGGTGTGGAAATTTCCAGGTAGTCTACAAAGAGCTCTAGAGCTCTCCTGGCACCTGTGCCACCCTTTCATCTTTCGAAGGTCTTGGCACCTCTAATCCAGAAGAGGATGTCAAGGCCCTCCACTATCTTCTTCTGTTCCTCTGGAACTTCTACCCTTATCATTCTCTGTTAATCTTTTCTTGAATTATCACCACAAGAGGCAATTA
This sequence comes from Macrobrachium rosenbergii, assembly GCF_040412425.1. Lineage (NCBI taxonomy): Eukaryota > Metazoa > Arthropoda > Malacostraca > Decapoda > Palaemonidae > Macrobrachium > Macrobrachium rosenbergii. Next base: position 73,671,558 of record NC_089742.1, on the reverse strand, counting down.
AATACAGGATACCGTTCCCCTCAAAATGCATAAATCATTGAGAATAACAGAGTGGGAAGTGGCACGCCCTTGTGCCCCTACCTTGGCACAGGTCATGTGAGTCAGCTCTTCCTGAAGGAGTCGTGTCCTTTAGGTTCCCTTTCCAGCCCCTGGGCTGAGAGATAGTCCGGGCTGTAGTTTATATGTGACGGACGATAAATTCTTGCATAAACACTAAATACCTCGCTCCATTTTCATTGACTCTTCTGTGCATATCATTTACTCTTTCATTCATTTATTTATTTTTCCGTTTTTCTACTTTTAACGAATTGCCAGTCACTGCCCTTGTGATTTTTTCATAAAATCTGAGAGATGTGTCCCGCCTTTTAGTACACGGTCACGCCACTCACTGGTATCATCCTGTTCATTTTTCCTTTTGTTATTTTTTTTTTCTAAGAACTCTATTTTGTCCCAGACCCCTTGTCTTTTGTCTGCTTATCCCGTCGTAACATTGAGCGAGTATCTATTTAGAGCCTGTGCCCGAGTTATGGGCAGTGGACGCATAAAATTAGCGTGGTTTAAAGTTAGCGAATTTAAACTCGCGAATACTCTAGCTCTCCCACAGCTGTCAAAAAACCACAGTGTAAGTTGTCAGCTGTCAACTGTCGAGTTGGCGATGCTTTGAACTATTAGCTATGCAATTACCAATGTGAATTGTGTATCGTCATTACAATATCACGTAAAGGGGATGTCATTTACAAAAATAAACACTGTTTTATCATTTACACTGCCTCTTCAAGGCATACTAACTGCATGCCTCTGCTTATTTAGAATTAAGGAACTTATATGTAAATTAATTCTTAAATTTTGTCACCTGCCTCAAAATTATCTTGTCCTCATAACCTTAAAGTAATGTATACCGTAAATTTGAAGAAATTAATGTGCCATGTTAAAGTAGTTTAATATTAATGCGTTGAAGTATATAAAGTGAAGCGTCTTTCCATTTTTGTGTGAGGATAAAGTAAAGTAAAAGCTTTTCCATTTCTTGTTGGGAGAAGAGTAAAGTAAAGCAGCTGTGCCGACTTCTTGAATATCAACATACAAGCCTGAGTAAAGGCTCGTATGTTATCTTCCGTGCGGAGCTATTATAATTTACAAGAAGTCGCTGCACAGCGCGCCTCCCCCCCCCACCTAATTTTCCCTTTGTTTATTGAGAGTAGAATCATCGCCGCATGGCCGGTCCTAGTTGACCTAGATATCAGAACAAAGTTATCAACATTTCGATCTGTCCCTCTCTTTACCTGAAACAGATATTGAGATGGCATGGGTAAAAAGGCAAAGATACGAGGCTGGGTGCTGCTCCATTAAGCAGCTTAGCCCAACTAAGCTGCTTAAAACAACCTTCTAAAGACAGATTAAGCTGCTGAATTGTCTTTCCTTTCGCAGGATACATGGGAAGAGGCAACCCGATGGCTGAACACCTGGCAAATGACACATCATTTGCACACGGCCCCAGTTATTGGCAGAAGTTTGCACGTGGCCACGACACACGGCCAAGGCCTTAAAAGGGAAGGACAGGAGATCTGAGTAGCAGTAGAAGTCCGGTAGCAGCCGTAGTCATAGGGGAGTAGAAGTACAGTAGCCATACACGTGGGCGAGTGATACCATTGCTGAGAGACCGTCATTCCCCCCTGTCTGACTCCAGACCACAGTCATTCTCGAGTGCATCGCCATACGTGTGATCGTCGCTCGTCATCCTTCACCAGAGACATGCTTCCCCTGAGGTAAAGTGCAAGTAAAGACTTTTCGGTCACGACAGTTTGCCCTTTAGAAAGTTATTGGGGTGCCAGTACAGGCAGTCCCCAGTTAACAGCGGGCTTGGTTAACAGCGATCCGGTTTTATGGCGCTTGCCTAGCGACGAAAATCTGCAATTTTTGGCGCCGAAAATCGCCGATTTCCACTTATCGGCGCCGATAATTGGGTATTGGCACTGATAGATACCTAACAGAGGCGCCGATAACCGAAAATCGGCATCTTTTGTTGCTGATAACTCCTGAAAATCGCCAAAAAGGCGCCAAAATCGTCAATTTTCGGTTAGCGGCAATTTTCGGTTATCATCACACCCTCAGAAACGGAACCCCGCCGATAACCGGGGACTGCCTGTATTTCACCTCTGCCCTTGTGCCAGCTTATCCAGTGCCATTTCCAATGTCCTTTGTTCAAGTGTAAAGTGGTCATTCATTCCTTGAGTCCTTGGCACCCTCAGGGCAGACTCGAGTCATATTCTGTATTATATTGTTCTTTTACTGGCATGTAATGTGTAAATCTTGCAGAGGGACCTATTCGCAGTGGACTCATCTTGGACTGTGCCTTCCCCTTAGTCAAGACTCCAGTAGAAGGATCTTCAGGCATTGCAAGCCCTTTAACAATTTACTTACCCATTTTTCCCTCAAATGCTTTCTTTTGTAAATATAATTCCTTAATTTATCCTAAGTGTTTACGTAACATTTCCTTATGAAGTAGAGCCTTCAGCTCCTAAAATGATCCCTTGTTCTTTGTTTTTATGATTTTTTACGCAAATCAGAACTCCAAGGCCAATTAAATAAAGTTTCAACAGCCTGTAAAAATACCATAAACCCAGGGAAATTTGTAAATACTTGTATATATATATATATATATATATATATATATATATATATATATATATATATATATATATATATGTATGTATGTATATAATTATATATACTATATTATATATATATAAATAATATATATATATATATATATATATATATATATATATATATATATATATATATATATATATATATATATATATATATATATATATATATATATATATATATATATATATATATATATATATATATATATATATATATATATATATATATATATATATATATATATATATATATATATATATATATATATATATATATATATATATATATATATATATATATATATATATATATATATATATATATATATATATATATATATATATATATATATATATATATATATATATATATATATATATATATATATATATATTACTGTATAAACTCTCTTACCAGTTTAGTATAATTATTGACCAGTTTAACCCTTAGTGGACGGATTGAGCTTTAGTGTGAAGTAAAACAGGTTTGGGGAGGTGGACGGATTGCACTTCAGTGTGAAGCAGAATTACGCACCACTGTTATGGTAATAAGGATTCGAAACAAAGGTGCCAATACTTCTATATACTATAAATTAACTAATGGCAACTTTTATACAGATGTGAGAGTTAGGCCAGTATCAGTAATGCTTATGACTTCAAGTAAAGGGGGAAGGTACCGCATCTCTCTCTCTCACGAGTCTTTTCGTAAATTTGCTTGTAAATGTACGAAGGGGTTGCTGTTGTTTTTTGTTTTGGTCTTTTACGATAGTATGTCGGTTGTAAATGTAATTTTACAAAGAAAATTGCAAAGAAATATTAGAAAAAGCATGTAAAAGTGAAAAAATAGGTACTGAATCTTCCTTCTTGTAAACTTACGTGAATATTTTACAACAAATATGCAAAAAATTTGTTACTGCTTTTATTTCTTATCTGTTTGGTATAGTGTGAGCAGTAATAACAATTTTACAAAATCCAAAAAACTTATTTATTAGAAGAAGCATATATAAGTTGGTAAAATTTACGATTGTCTTGTAAATGAGACCCCACAAGGGGTTGCAGATAGTTATTTTCAACTTCTCGTGGAAGGTAGGGAAAATTTTTTAGAATTTTTTTATTTATACAGTGTGAATGTACGTGTCATTCTCTTTCCATTGATGTGATTTTTTTTTATTTTGCCGACCTCAAAGTTTCCCCAGTCTGGGGTGCTGCACATTGATAGATTATGCCATCCCTTAAGGGTTAAAGAATGGAAAATGAAAATAAAAAAAATATTAAGGAAAGAATTAATACTGCTCCTAATATCTGTCCATGTTCCATCTATTTGATTAATAAGAAATATTTTACATTACCTGTGGATCAGGCTGATAATAATATTAGTTTTAATCTCAGAAATCATTAATAACTTTGAGAAGTGCGATGTTGATCAGAAAAGCATAGACAATTTGTTTGTGGACATGCACAAGTCATATAAATTGGTACCTTCCTATAATCCAACTGTCGTATGTTGTATACCAAAACTTCAAAATGTCCTACTAAATGTAGACATAAGGAGCTCAGTAAATTGCGTTGTTAATGATATTGATATTCTTGGTTTACATTTAGATGAGTTTTATGACAGATAATAGAGGAAATAACAAATGGATTATTAATATCAACAGTAAAATATTGCTGTCAATTCTTATTTAACAGTAACCCTGAAAGTCCAGGTAATTTTATGCTATCTATTTGTGTATGCTATGTTGCCACACGAAGAATCTTACTAGATGCATTGTTTCCGTATACAGTAAATATATTGGGTCTGGTTTAGAAGTATGCCATAAAAATAATAAGAAATATAAATGAAACTAACATGCTTAAAATATTGAGATTCAGTATTTATAAGAATATATTGGCTTAACAATGCTAATTGGTATTACATTTTGTGAATCTAAATTCTTACTTAATACTGTAATCCATTAGAAGGCATACTTAGACATAAAAATACCATTAGGTTTATAGATGATCTAGTATTATTGATTAAATAGGTATGTTATTTGATGTTAATTCATTATATCCTAAGGTAGGCTACTTGAAGTTTCCAGTACATACTAATAATGGCCCTTATGATACAGGATCTTTCTATGATATTGATGTTAAAATTATTGCTAACAAATTTCAAACTGAAGTTCGTGATAAAAATATAGATTTTAACATTTCAATAATAGGCCCTCACTCTCTGTACTTTTAATACACCAGTTAATTTAACTTATGAAGTCATATGCATGCAATGCTCTAGAATTAAAAATGTTGGTATATAGGGTAAAGATTTTTATTCTAAATAGCCAGCTTTTGTTGTTGAACTGATTGATAAATTTCCTATATAGTTGCTTAAAAAACTATAAAATTAATCAGAAGTTAAGAAGTCTTGTACACAACATGAATACTATAATTTTCATGTCATGCACTGTAGGCATTACTAAAGGGCATTTCCAATGTCTCTTCAGCCACTGGCTGCACACACTCAGTAGCATTCTGCTTTACCTCCATTTTCGCTTCCAATCTTTAGTTTTGTAGTTCAACCTCTCTAACAATTACTTCTTAGTTTATTGGAACTGTGGGTTTTCTCCCTGATCCATCTTTAGATTCTTGTTCTTCATTGTACAGTATTTATTTTCTGGATCTCATTGCATTTATTTTCTGGATCTCTTTATCTTGCTGTCCAACCAATCCAACTCCCTCTTTTCACTGTCTTAAGTGCTGAGTGACCAAAAGACCCCAATCTTTAT
>NC_089742.1:73618624-73663624 GCF_040412425.1 Macrobrachium rosenbergii | reverse complement strand
TAATATGGCTGCGTGCAACAAACGCACTACACGATCAACATGGCAGAGGTGGGTGGATATTCTCCAAATACAAACACCTGAGTTCGAAGGGATTTGTACATGGAGCTGATATCCACTTATACCTCACTTGCTGGCCATGTGGGTTAATCGTCCACTGTAGTCCTGAGTTCTTGTCCTTCGCTGGTTCTGGTTCTTGGGATGAGCGAACTTATTATCAACGAAAAAAAAATTCCCTTCAAGTAACATATATGAAAATATATTATTTCCAAGGTAGAGCTAATTGGATATTAAAAGGACGTTTGTAGCTTACTGAATATATATATATATATATATATATATATATATATATATATATATATATATATATATATATATATATATATATATATATATATATATATATATATATATATATATATATATTTCTGGATCGGGGTCGTGTCACCCGGTGAAATAGTCCATTCAGCACTTATTTCTAGGTAATTCCGTTTGCTAGATACCAGAGAAAGCTAAATGAAATGCTGGAGTTACTACCCCAGAGCGAGCTCCACTAGATGGAGTCGTGTATGGAAAAGGGTGAACTACAAAAACACGGAACCTTATCCTATAGAGATTCCCAATGTCAAAAGTCCCAATGAGAGAGGTGCCGATACAAGCCCATGCACTACTCGCGGACTGTATACAAGGCAACACTAGCCACATTCCATTTTAGCACGTTTTTTTTGTTCACACGTAATTTCGTTGTGATCCTTATTTTGTGCTCTATTTTGGATTTTTATGGCATCCTGCAAGGTTCTTCTCCAATTACTTGAGTACCAGTGTTTTGTTGTTTTTTAGGCGATTGAGGCTTCTTATTTTCCTTTAGTTTAATAATTAAAGGGATTTATAACGCCTGTCTCGATCTCCTATCACGTCATCTCTTGACCTCTCTTGGTCTTGGTCGGCATGTTTGTTTTGTGTTTTTATTTGTATCCCTTTTTATTTGGGATATTTTACCATTAATGATCCCTAACTTTAGTGGGGTTGATTAATTTTTGTTTGTTCTGTACCCATTTAACGAGAAGTGCTGTTTTTACCCCCTCGGGCCCATTTGCTTTTATCATGGCTTCATTACGAGAGTGATTTTTATTACTGAAGTGATGTTTAGCGTTTAGGCTACGAGCTACCCACTTGGGCCCATTCGCCTTTATCATGGCTTCATTACGGGAGTGATGTTTAGCGTTTAGGCTACAGCACTACCCCTCGGGCCCATTCGCTTTTTATCGTGGCCTCATTACGAGAAGTGTTGTTGAGCGTTTAGGCTACGAGCTTCCCCTCGAGCCCATTCGCATTATCATGGCCTCATAATGCTTTATTTTTGTCACTCACTTCTCTTAGCCTTTGGGGATCTTATTTTCATTGGTACTGTTGGTTTTTACTTTGTTTTTATAATTTTGTTTATTTTGTGAATTTTGTGTTCCCTTCCTGGTCAAGTGCTGTCTTGTTGTTTAGGCTCGTGGTTCCCCCTAGGGCCTATTCGCTTCTTATTTTGGCTTTATTTTGCCTTGTTTTAGACTCACTTCTAAGTGTATGGGGAACATGATTTTCATTGTTACATTTAATTTTTGCCCTTGTGCTTGGATGCTTTTGAATTTTGTTAATTTTGGGATACTTTAATTTAACTGGAGGTCGGTCATGTCCCTTCACGTCCATGTTGTGTTGGGCCTGCCTATCCTCCTACATGTACCTTATAGACAATTTTTGTTTTATTATGTTTTTTTTTTTTTTTTTTTTTTTTTTTTTTTTTTTGAGTTATTGGTTAGCCTTTTACCCTTCTCCTAGGCTTCCTTCCTTTACATCACCTCAGTTAGGTTAGCTAGGGTTGGCTGTAACATTTTTCCTTCGGGAAAAAATTATGAGGGACGATCTCGATCTGTACGTATGAGTTTCATGTCGGTGATCTCGTTCTGTACATGTGTGTTTTATGTCTGGTGCTTCCCTTTGTTTGGTTTTGGCTTGATATATTGCCTACGCCCACCCCTCCCTGTTTGGCTTTTCACTTAGGCTAATGTTCCTAATAAGTTAAGCTGGAATAGCGAGGAGGGTTTACCTGCGTAGCCTATCCTAGTTCAATCCTTCTTTGGGTTGTTTACTAATGGTGACCGGGAGTGCTCTCCCACTCCTGTTCACATTTCTTTTACCGACTATATATATGTTATTTTGTGGTTTCGAGAGTCCCCTTCTATCCCTTTTATCCTTTGCTCTCTCTCTCCCCCTTGGTTTGTTTTCAAAGTTTGTTAACTTTCCAAGGCTTGAGAGCAATTATCCTTATTTTATGTTGTAGCCTACATCCCCTCCTCTGCATTGATTGATTGTCCTTCGGTGTATCTGAGTTGGCACTCCACCTGGACCTGGAGGTGACCAGGAGTGCTCTCCCCACTCCTGTTCACACTCCTTTTATCTTTCATTGCTCTCCCTGGCCGCAGAGGTTTTTGCCCTTCCTCTCCTTTTCTCTCGCTCTTGTCGTGCAACACAGCTTACATAGCGAGGGGATCTATGAGAATCTCTGGCGCCGGGAAGTGCTGTCCCACCCCTGGTCGCTGCTTTGGGTTACCAACCTCCTGGCCTATCCTTCCCCCTTCCTTTTACGCCGACTATTTCCTTCGTGGTGCTTCCTACATGTTCGCACCTCACTGTTGGGATCTCATACGAGGCCAGTTAGCGTTCTCCACCTAACTGTCTTCTGCTTTATTTACTTTCTGGCGTTCCCCCTCCTTTTGCTACTACCTGTTCGGTGTTTCGTTATCTTGTTGGGCGCTCTCCTTGCTTACTGCCACGGCGTGGTTTTAGTGTTTAGCGGATCGGCTGTTTATTCCCCACCGCTATCACTTCGTTCAGGATATCCTCCTCCGGGGTTTTCCTCTCTTGGCTCGGAGTGCGCCCACTTCCGAACAGTTCATAACCTTCCCACATTTTGTTCAAACATGATCGCTTCGAATGTTCCGTTGACTCTGTTTTTATGTCTATGAGTTTTGTCCTGTTAGCCCGGTTTTCTCTCCGGTTTTCTCCGGGGTTTTCCTGGTCTGACTAGGCTGTGGCTGCTACGGTACTCTGCTCCCGCATCCGTTCCAGCATGCCCTCTTTCTCATACGTTTTGGCTGGTTTTGTCTGGTGCAGGAATGCTCCGCTATCCTGCAACAAACCAGCGGTCACGGAGTCTATAGCTCCCATTCCGTGCGCAGTCTGTTTTGGATTTATAGTTTGGCACGGAAGGTTATGAAGCACGCTATGCTCTCCTCGAGCAGGCTTCTTGATGAACCCGTGAGGTTTTTATATACCTGTCGGTTTCGTCTCCGCCAAACTCCGCCTCATGTGACTTATTCTTGACTCGGAAGGTTGTAAAGTACGCTATGCTCTCTCCGAGCAGGCTACTTGATGAATCCGTAGGTTTTATTTACACCAGTCGGTTTTTTATCCGCCAAACGCCTCCTTTGGCTTATTATTAGTCGTTTGGCACCCGGCAGATTTGCGTTGTACGCTATGCTCTCCCGAGCAGGCTACCTGATGAATCCGTAGGTTTTCATATATACCTGTCGGTTTTACCTCCGCCAAGCTCTGCTCATATGGCTTATTAATAGTCGCTCTTTGGGCGATAAATCGGTAGGTTTCACATATACGCCTGTCAACTCACTCCGCCAAACTCCGTCTCCGGGCGGGATTCTCGTTAATTCGGTAGATTTCATATAAACCTATCGGTTCTCCGCCTCTTGTGGCTTATTAATAGTTAATCTTTTGGTGTTTGGGCTCTCTCTGGGCGAGATTCTCGGTGGATCGGTAGGTTTCATATACGCCTATCGATTTCCTCCGCCAAACTCCGTTTCCGGGCGAGATTCTCGGTAAATTGGTAGGTTTCATATACACCTATCGGTTTTTCCTTCGCCAAACTCCGTCTTATATAACTTATTGATAGTTGTTCCTCCGGTGTCTGGGGTCCTAATTTTTCCCCCTCCTGAGGCCGCCGCAAGTCTCGTAACTCTTCGCCTGTTAATTGTTTACGGAGAGTTTTCTGAAGACGTTATGCCTTCTGTCTCGTTCTCGGACCTGTGAACATCGTCCCGGAGCGATAAGTAGGTGCGGGAATAATTGAGGCAAACCTTTCCGCTTAGCTCGGAATTAGGTGAGGCAAACTTTTCCTTTAGGGGGATTCGTTACCTTCTCATCCCTTTTCGACGGTTCCTGGTCTACCGTCCCTAAGGTGAAGTCAGTAAAAAAAAAAAAAAAAAAAAAAAACCCCCTTTTTTAAACCAAGAAGACCCGCTCGGGGCCCCTCAAGGACGCCTCGGATCTCTAATCCGGTGCCATCTACGAGTTTGGCCTCGTCTTCTGGAAAGGGACACGGCCCAAGCAAAGCAAGGCGGTTACCCCTCCTTCCTTTGTTGAAAACTCTTTTTACGGGTCTCCTTATAAGGAGCTCGTTTTGAGGGTCATTGTCAACCTGTTAAACTAACTATCTACCTCATGGTCCATGCCTTCCCTTTCCCAGGAGCTTAAATCCCAAGAGATTAATCTCAAGACTCATTGTCAATGGATCACCTGTTAAGTCCTGCTCCGTTCCGAATTCTATCGTTTCGGACATCTCCACCTCTTTTCCCCTCCAGTCTGGGGAATCTTGGTGCCTTCCCTTTATGCTTCCCAGCATGAAGGCACCCTCCTGTCGGGGGTGTGGGCACGGAGGTTGGTGGAAGGGCATTTCTTCCCTTCCGGTCTGGTATCCTCTTATCCAGGTTTTACCAGACTGTCAGAACGAGCATGGCATCTGTCTGGCAGGATCCATAAGTGAGCCCTCAGCTAGGGGCTGGACACATCGTCTCCTGAGAACTCTAACGGAGTGGCAGGCGGAGAATTCCAAGTTCACGCCAGCTGTCGGGTCTTACGTGCTCTCTTTGAGAGCCCTGTTTCTACCCCTTGTGCTCGAATGTAGCCCTCTTATCAACAGGCTTGTTTTGCAAATGTATCGCTGAGGCATTTCCAGGAGACAGATATCACAGATACATTCACAGTGAATCTTCTAACCCCGGACTACGCTCCTAATTTATTCAGCGTACAGCTCCCTAAGCTTCTGGAGTCAATTTTCGGAAGCTGAAACAGGGTGTAAGTCAGGCTTGCCCGTTCCGCCTTTGAGCTGAAAAATCTTATGAACAGTTTCACCTGGAGAATTAATCTTTTCCCCAGGTGGGCGTTGTTACGGCCCGTCTGGGGCTACTGTTGTTACCCAGGGCCTCCGTTCTCATGGGTGTCTACCCTACGAGCAGAAATGGTCTGATCTTGCCGGGACCTGTCCCAAGTCCGCAAGAAGTTCATGTAGTTCAAGAGCCCCCTGCTCAGGCGGTGGTGCAGGCTCTTCAGGTCTCTGCCCCCTAGACAACCGTCAGCTCACTCCCAGCCTCCACTCGATGTGTGCGGGTTCAGCCAACACATCAGCCCCTTGTAACACCCCGTGTGTCTCTGCCTCCCCACGTGCCCGCCGGAGTTTTCTTTGCTTCATACGAAAACCTAGGGAAAGAATTTTCACTAGACGTTTGGCCAGAGGCTCTGACCCTCGGGGTTATCATAGGAGCAGGATGCATCCTACTCCTCTCCGAGAAATTGGGAAGGCATTCGCTTCACGGGAGGCAATCAAGCCTCCTCCCTGTAGTATTTCTCATATGGTTGGGAGGCTGTACCATTTTCGGGGCCACTGGAACTTCAGTTCCTGGGCCCAGAGTATAGTTATCAGGGCATGGGGTGGAGCTGGACTGTTGTTCCCCCAATCAGGTTCAATCAGCCTCCGGCCAGAGTTCTGGGGGTCTTTGTGAATGGCCTGTCAGGCTTTTTCAGTCTGCCAAGGAAGTTCCCTTCCACTGGAAAGTTTTTCCGGGCGTGTCCCGTTTGTTTTCCTTATTCATGCGGCAAGTCTCGGTTGCTTACAGTCTTGTGGGTTCGGATCCTACTGCGCCGTGGAGCCGTAACCACCTCTATAGGCCTTTCCGACGCTTCCTTTCACATCTTGGTTGCAGAAAGGTCCTATCCCTTCTTGGGATTCAGACTCGGGAGCAGGCGCACGCCCTTCAGGTTCATGCCCTCCTCAATGCGGCTCCAGAGTCTTTGCCAGTTTTGAACAATACCGTAGTTCAACAGCTCCGGTATTAGGAGGCTATGCTAGCTGCATATCTAGTTGCCTGGCTCATTTGGGCACCCAGCGTCGGGAATTGCCTGAGGGCGCCGGTCATTATAATCGGTTTCTAGAGTCTTTGGGCTTCTAAGTAACCAGGTAGGAATCCCACCTGATTCAGGAGGGTAGCCTTCCGTAGTTATGAAGCCAGTGGAAGTGGAAAGAGATAGCAAGGGCATCCTATCATTTCATCATCTCAAGCATACCTCTCCCTGTGCCCAAGAAAAGGTCCTGGGTTTTCTCCAGTTTGCTTCAGTGACGGTTCTCCTTCTGAAGTCAAGGCTGGAGTTTATGACCGGGGTATGGTGGAGTCAGGGACGTGTCTCCTTGATTCCTCCTGCTTGAATAGTGGCCTCCGGCCTTGCACAACTGTCAAGTGCTTACCAAAGTCAGTCCTCTCCAGCTTTCCCCTCCGGCCTCAGTATTCCACACCGTCACCTCTCTGGGCGGGTGAGGTGGATATTTTTGGCCCAATGAAGTACATGGTACTTAGTCGGTCACGTTCGGCAGTTCCATATCAATGCTTTGGGGGCGGTGACAGTCTTCCTGTCCTTGGGAAACTTCTTCCCCCAAGAGGTTTCCTTTTGGGCTGGTTCTGAACAAAACAGCAATAGTGCGCTGCGTAAACAAGTGGTTTTGGACTCGAATTGCTTGCGTTCAGGTTATGGTTCATTCTTCTCCATAACCAACAGACGCAGAGGTGCCTCTGTCTACCACCCTTCGTAGGGGTCCAAAAGGTCACTGCTTTTTCCCTATCCAGGGCCTCCCCTGGTGCCAGAATAGTCCTTAGGCGGGAGCGTCATTCAGGTAGTCTTGTGACCTTTTCCTGGGCCTAGAAGTAGGTCTGTTTGCAACCCAATTCAGCCACAAACTATCAAGCTGTCCCGTCTGGTATAAACTCAGCCTGCGTCAGCCCCCTCAAACTCTGATGTCCTGGCTTTGTGGTCTTTGTGAATCTTACAGTTTAGGAGAAAACTGATATTGGTCCTGTTATTACTGTTTTCCTGAAATCAGTTAAGGGATCCTACTCTACTGCAGTATGGTTCTGCAGTTAAGTAACTAGCACTCTTCACATAGTTTTCAAAGCTACAGTACTGATGCGGCCGCATTGGCCTCGAGGAAAGTGTTTTGTTGGAACCAGACTCACAGGCCCTTAACTTTCATCCCTAAGGTCTGTGTTCGTCTAAGAACAGTACTCCGTCCACATTCGGTTTCCTGGTCTTTGAGTAATGTATCGGAGTTAGCTTCGGTAACCAACAATCATCTTGTTCTTACCTTTCCTTGTTAAGGAAGTCCCAAAAATTTTTAATCAGCTTAGCTTCTAGTGTTAGTTTTCCTGTACTGTCTGCCCTGTGGCTCATGGAACCAATCATTTTGGTTTCCCCTCATCAGGGTAGTGTTGTGAATTCCTCACCCTAACTTTCTATCTACAATTGAAGGTCCTCATTTTCGGTGGTCACCTTGGAAAGTACTCCTTTTACAAGGTCTGTTTCTGTGTCCAGTTTTCTCCTTGCAGGTTTTTTTTTAGACAGGACCTCGCAATTTTGTCAGGTCCTCTCCTTTAAAAAAAAGGGGGCACTGTCATTGGGTCTGCTATTAGGCAGGAAGTATTTTCTTAATACAAGCCTATTCAGGTGCTATTCTAAGCTCATGATCTTAGACGGTGACCACTTACATTATTTTCATTACATGAACTTAGAGGACCTTACTTATGTTCAGGGTAGAATTCTCCTAGTTTTCAAACGTTTCTATTTAAGTCTTTAATAGCGTAAGGATGATGTTTATTTCTCTGTTATTATTTCACCGGGTGACACGGGACCCGATCCAGAAAAAGGATTTTGACAAAGGAAAATCTGTTTCTGGAGAGGGGCCCGTGTCACCCGGGTGACCCACCCCTGTTTTTTCATTCTCTCCCTCCCTTGATAAACTTCATTCTAGTGAGGTGGGTGCTAACATGGAATGCGGCTAGTGTTGCCTTGTATACAGTCCGTGAGTAGTGCATGGGCTTGTATCGGCACCTCTCGTTGGGACTTTTGACATTGGGAATCTCTATAGGATAAGGTTCCGTGTTTTGTAGTTCACCCTTTTCCATACATAACTCCATCTAGTGGAGCTCGCTCTGGGGTAGTAACTCCAGCATTTCATTTAGCTTTCTCTGGTATCTAGCAACGGAATTACCTAGAAATAAGTGCTGAATGGACTATTTCACCGGTGACACGGGCCCCTCTCCAGAAATAGATTTTTCCTTTGTCAAAATCCTTTTATATATATATATATATATATATATATATATATATATATATATATATATATATATATATATATATATATATATATATTTATATATATTTATATATTTATATATATTTATATATATATATATATATATATATATATATATATATATATATATATATATATATATATATATATATATATATATATATATATATATATATATATATATATATATTTATATATATATATATATATATATATATATATATATATATATATATATATATATATATATATATATATATATATATATATATATATATATATTGTATATACTGTATATACAGGCAGTTCGGTTTATGGGTCCGGCTTATGATGTTCCAAGGTTACGACGCTTTTCAAATATATTCATCAGAAATTATTTCTTTGTTTAACGCATGTTCCTGGGAGTTATGACACGTCAAATCCGATCCGGAAGAAATATGGCTCCAAAACGGCAGAATAATCAAAATTTGGAGTTTTTTTTTTTATGAAAAACTCAATTAAAATGCAGTTTACATCGTTTTCAATACACCCAAAGCATTAAAAGTAAGGTTTTCTTAGGATTTCTGACGATTTTTGACGATTTTTCAGTTTATAACGATTTTTGGTTTACGACGCGTTGGTAAAAACGGAACCCCTGTTGTAAACCAGGGACTGCCTGTATTATATATATATATATATATATATAAGGGATTTTGACAGAGGAAAAATCTATTTCTGAGGAAGGTCCCGTGTCACCCGGTGAAATTCCATTACAGCACGAATTTCTAGGTATAACCTTGCTAGATATACCAGAGAAAAAGAGCTTTCAGGAAAGCTGGGGTTACTACCCCCAGTCGAGCGTCTTCTTGGAAGGCGTCGGTATAAGAAGGGGTGAGTGAATTACCACTACCACGGAAACCTACTCAAAGATCTCTCCTTATCAAAACCCCCGGAACAGAGCGGTGAGCCGTTACAGCCCCCACACCAAACACCCGCCAGGACGGCGACACCAGCGCCACCTACCTCATTCCATGCTAGCACTAACCCCAGACTTGGCATGTGCAAGAGGGAGGGGGAGAGTACTAGGTGATACAGGGAGGGTCACCGGGTGACACGGGACCTTCCTCAGAAATAGATTTTTCCTCTGTCAAAATCCCTTTTCTGAGTCCAGTCCCGTGTCAGCCGGTGAAATCGTGATAGAGAATCATGCCAAGGCTGCAACAACCAGGAAAAGAAATAAAGGGTAATCTGAAGAAAAGGCAAAAGTTTTACCAAAATAATTTTAATTAAGCAATCTCTTCCGTGTAGCAAGAACTCTAAAACTAAGTTATATTAAATCTAAGGCACATTAAAAAACTTAATACTATGAAACAGTGGGGAGATCCCGCACGACGGAGAAAAAGCCCCAAAAAAACCTTAAAATTACTTAAAAGCAAGGTGAAACATGAAATGTGTACAAAATAACTCTAAATATAACCTTAATACTATACACGTAAACTTAGGCTAAACACGTAAGAGACAAAATCAATTAACATTAATATATACAATTATCTGGGGTACATGGAGCCAAATAAAAACTGTCCAGTACCCCACAAAGGAGCAATAATGGCATATCAGATTACGCTTTTTCCATTAACAGGTACAAGAAACAACTATATGAGGAGCCAGGCAGTGAGGTATAATCAACCAGGAGAATAAGCAGAAAAGTAAATGAGGCAGGCGGGCGGGGGGGAAAGGAAAGGACAAGGATATGATTAATTAAGGTGGGGAGATGACACTTCCCACAGCTATTGTAGAAAATTTCAGGGCTTCGAGCGTTTTTAAATAGTGGCGTTTAAACACTAGAGGTGATTTCCAACCCGTAAATTTAGATAACTCCGAAAAGTCCATATTATGAAAGTAATTAATGGAAGTAGCAACTGCTCGAATATCATGAACCTTAGGGACTGAATCTGGGTTGGCCTGTTTAATAAAATATAAAATTTGTTGCCTTATAGCATTTAGTGAAAGAGTACCACCTTTCTCCCTGATAAAAAGAGGACCTGACTTACTCTGTGGAGTTCTTGAAAGGTAAGATTTAAGTGTATAAACTGGACATAAAGACTGGTCTTGAGGAAGGGGCACCACCTTCCAAGGGGACCACCTGTCCTGTGGGTCTTCGTTCTTAGCTAAAAATCTAGGATCAGGGGAAAGGAGGACCTCTCCAGACGGGAGGAAGTTCACATAATTATCACTCTCAGTGAGAGCCGACAGCTCTGAGATTCTAGCACCTGAAGCCAAGCTAATCAAAATAAGGTCTTCCTTAACAGATCCTGATAAGAGCAATGAAAGTTATCCATCTCTGATGCTAACTTAAGGACGTCATTGAGAAACCACGTAACCGACTGTGGGCGTGATACTGGTCTCAGACGAGCGCATGCTCTGGGGATAGATGAAAAGTAGGAATCTGTAAGGTCGATTTTAAAGCCAAAGAAATACTTTCTTTAATGCTGACTTGATTGTGGTAATAGTGGCCGGAGCTAGGCCTTTCTCAAACAATGATCTAAAGAAGGAAACTCCTAAATTAGCTGTCATGATTTTGGCTTCAGATGCTTTTAGAAAGGAGGCTAATTTTTTGACTGCTGAGTCATACTGTCTAATAGTAGAATCTCTTTATCTGATTCTAAAACAGAGTGTTGACGGGTCAATGTTTGCTCCTTTTGAGCTGCGAACTTTACAAAGTCCATAAAACTAGGGCATTCTGAATTCTTGAGGAAGCTGACACAGTCTTGGTTTGTACTGTCTGAGTCAGAATGGGCTTGGGGATCCAAGACTCCGTAAGTCCCAGTTCCTGAAGAAGAGGGAACCAATTGCTCTTCGGCCAATAGGAGCTACTAGGCTAATTGACCTTTGAATGTCCTGAGTTTGTGTAAAACTTTCAGCAGTAAGTTTATTGGGGAAAAGATAAATCTTCTCCCCAACTGTTCCAATCTACTGTCATTGCGTCTATGGCGAACGCCTGAGGGTCCAGGTTGGGGCCACATAACAGGGGAGCTTGAAGTTGCTCTCCGTTGCGAACAGATCCACTTGAGGCCCGGAACCCGGCGGCAAATCCATTTGAAAGATTCCACGTCCAGAGACCACTCCGCCTCCAACGGAGCAGTCCTGGACAGGGAATCCGCCACCACGCCCGGACACCCCGCTAGGTGGGTGGCTGACAGGTGCCAGCCGTGCTTGTTCGCCGGGAGAAGATAGCAACCATTACTTGGTTTACTCGGCCTGATTTGGAGCCGCCCCTGTTGATGCAATGAACTACCACTGCGCTGTCCAATACCAACCTGATATGAATCCGGTTGGGGCGGATTTTCTTCAGAGTTAGAAATACCGCCATAGCTTCCAGGGTGTTTATATGGAACTGCTGAAACATTGTGGACCACGTTCCTTGTACTTTTGTTTTGGAGAATATCCCCCCCAGCCGCTTTTAAGGAAGCGTCTGTGTGAACTACTAGTGCCGGAGGGGGAAATTGAAGTGGAACTGTTTTGGACAAGCCTTTGACCGAGGCCCACGGCCGCAACCTTGTCTTTAAGATTTGAGGGGATAGAGGAGACCTTGTCTCTGAGCTTGACATTGGCTCGACTCCGCCACACTCTGTTTATGTCTTTTAATTTTGCTTTTAACAGCAGGTTTGTCACTGAGGCAAACTGAAGAGAGCCAAGGACCCTTTCTTGGGACCGCGGGATGCTGATGGATTTTTGAGAAATCTCCTGGTGAGAGATGCTATCTCTTTCCTCTTGGGAGGCGGAAGGGACAGCGTGTGAGATGACAGATCCCAGTTGAGACCCAACCACTGAAACCGGGAGTCCGGAGTCAGGCGGACTTTCTCTGTTCAGTTGGAAACCCAGCGACTCCAGGAAATTGATGACTATGGACGTGGCTTTTTGACACTCCGGAACTGTTGGTGCCCAAATAATCCAGTCGTCCAAATATGCTGCTAGGGATATCCCTTGAGACCGGAGTTGCTGTACTACCGTGTCCGCCAGCTTTGTGAATATCCTGGGCGCAATGTTCAGACCGAAGGGCATGACCCTGAAGGAGTAGGCCTGATTCCGAGTCTGAAACCGAGGAACTGAGAGAAGTTCCGCGCAACCGGGACGTGATAGTAAGCGTCTGAAAGATCGATAGAGGTGGTGACGGCCCACGAAGTAGAGTCCGTACCTGAGCTACCGAAGCATGCGAAATTTGTCGCATTTTTTATGTAGCGATTTAGACGCGCGACAGATCCAGGATCACTCTTTGTTGATCGGAGTCTTTTTGGGAACAGTGAATAACCTGCCTTGAAACTTTAGGTGCCTTACTTTCTTTATTGCTCGTTTGTTGAGCAATTCTGTCACATAACTTTAGGACTGCAGTGGGTGGCTGGTAAAACCTGGTTAGAGGAGGAGGGTTTTTGATCCAGCTCCATCCTAGGCCTTTGGACACAATGCTGTGTGCCCAAGGGCTGAAGGTCCATTGGTCCCTGAACCAAAACAGGCGACCGCCTACCTGTGTTCTCTCAGTGGGAGGGGCGGGTTTATTCCCTACCACGTCCAGGTCTTCCTCTTGGGGTGGTGTTGGTTTTCCTCTATGAGGGGGTTTGCCTCTTTCCTCCCCTTGCAACCCTATTAAGGCCGTGAAAATAACCACGGCCTTCATATGTGGGGTTATATGCCGGTGAGGCCACATATGAGGGTGCAGCTGGTTGGACCAGCACATACTGTTGAGGGTGGGCCTTAGAAGTGGAAGGCTGTGCCACTGCCGAGACCGGGACGGCTTGGACTACCGCCTGATGGTGAGTCCTCTTATGCCTCCTGAAACGCTTTACCTCCTCTCGATTGGGGCCGGCCGATTCTGGGGTCTTACGCTTGTAAGCTGAAATACCCCAGCGAGAACGAAGACTTTGGTTGGCCCGTGTAGCCTCAGCCATAACACTTGTGACCTCCTCTTCAGGAAGAGGTTAGGTCCCCAGATCGAGCTTTTCACGAGCTTGTTAGGCTCGTGGACGGATAGTTGCATCGCGAAGATGAACTTCCTACATTCCAGTCTGGCCAAAATAAACTCAGATAAGTCAGACTGGAAGCCTGCCAGCAAGGACTTAGCCAAGACCTGAAAGAAGGGCTCGTCCGAGCAGGAGACGGCGGTAGCTTCAGTGAGGCAGGCATACGGAGTTCAACGACCGGGCTAACTTAAGTCCGGGCATCAAACTCCGCTTTCAAAGAGTTTCCGGCAGCTTGGGAGCTGCTCACTAAATTGCGTGGAGGCGCAGAGAGGGTCCAGCTTCCCGACCGTGAAAGTGGACGGGCGCCTGTCCAGAACTCATTACTTCCTGGGAATACCAGGAAGTAG
Organism: Macrobrachium rosenbergii; assembly: GCF_040412425.1. Taxonomy (NCBI): domain Eukaryota; kingdom Metazoa; phylum Arthropoda; class Malacostraca; order Decapoda; family Palaemonidae; genus Macrobrachium; species Macrobrachium rosenbergii. Next base: position 73,649,810 of record NC_089742.1, on the reverse strand, counting down.
GGTCTGTCTCCCTCAGCTGAGGTACCGGAATACCATCGAAGCACGCCGGGTCGTAGCCAGAGCGACTTTGTCCAAGCAAGGAGTGGGAAGGTTGTCTCCCAGGGCGAACATGGTGAAGTTCCTTGAAAGGAGTCAATTTGTGTTATCTGCCTGCCACTCCGCCAGAGTCGCGCAGGAGAGCCGACTGAGCTTGGTCCCTAGGGATGATGACAGTCTCCTAGGAACCTTGTCCGACCGAATCCAGGCTTCCTCCGTGAGCCTCACGAAGCCTGGATAAGGGGGCAGAGATCGGGGGAAGAACTCCAGTTCCTCCAACCGCCTCGTGCCAAGACCATCAAGAGTAAGCTTGCCATCATGTTGGATGGCCCCGAGAGCGAACCGCCAAGGGTTACCGACATCAAACGGCGGAGGTCCGCAGTGTCGGGATAACATACTGTGGTTCGGCTGGGGTGGATGAGCCAAACCGCCAGTATATTATCATGACTGGCAAACTTCTCTGAGATTTTGCTAAATCTCGAGTCCAGGTCCTCCGTGAAACGCTTTTATACAATTGGTTGGCAAAGGCTCTGCATCAAAAAGCAGGTTGGCGAGGAGGGCTAGGTTTTGCAGCCCTCTTACTCGCGCCTTTGCTGGAGGAACCAGACTTGCTCCCGGAGGCTACAGGTCCTGAGACCTTAGCCTTCGACGGGGAAGGGCAAGTGCCTTCTTGGAAGTCGAGGACTTGAAGCCCTTCGCCTTCCATGAAGTCTTCAACTTCAACTTGGGGATAGCAGATGGAGCTCTATCACCCAAGGAGGAAGACTTCACAAAACCTGAAAATGAAGAGACAGATGAAGCAGGGAGTCAAACAATGGGGGGCCCGCCCCAACAACCTCACCTACCTCACCACTTACCACCTGGTCCTGCTCTACATTCATCGGTTCCAGGTTAAGATTAATAGCGGCGACATCCTCCGAAACCTCAGCGCAGAGTACATCCGCTTGGGGTGGCTGGGTCTCATCCCGGATCTGCTGGATGATGGGGTGGCCAGATCCTCAGGCACTGCACGCCGCCACCCGTGCGCCGGGTAGAGCAAGTCCCTCAACCTAGCGCCGAGGACGTAGGGCTTCCCTGACGGAACGTTCCTTCCAAACCCAGCCACCCAGGCCCGGAGGGATTCCAAGGCAGACTTCTTGGAATTTTCGTCCGCCTGTAAAAAACCAACAATTAGCTAAGGACGAAAACCATTCCGGAGAACCTCATAAACAATGTATAATATACAATATGAGAATGATGTAGAGACTGTCACTTACCAACTCGTCCTGACAGTTGTACAGAGAGCAAAACAGATCTCACAACCATCAGGGTGCCCAGACAATCAGGTCATCAAGGCGGACCGCACAACCAGCGTGGGTCCGGCAAACTACGTGACCGTAGGGTTGTTGGAGAGAGGCGGTGCACCCGGCTCCTCACAGCGAACAGTCTGTAAGAAGAAAGTACATGAACCTCCCACCCTAAGCAAAATAAAGCTGGCAAGGCCGGGAAATTCAACTGCAACCGAATACCCGGTGGAGAAGAACTCCCTAACATAAACTGGGCCAATAAGCTCTAAATCACTCAGAGAGGACGGTAGATTTCAGACCCGGAGTACTCCGGGAATGAAAGGGAGAGAGACCAGGAACTAACCATAAGGGGTTGCCAGTAAAATAACGGCGGAGACCCCTGGTATAGGCCGGACTCACATTTATATATAATGAATAAAGGAGAGTAACCTGCAGATAACTGACTTATCCAAAAATTATAAATAAAACAGTAATAAGTGATGGTAAGAACACAAGAGGACGGAGGGATCCGCTCCTGCTATAATGAAAACCTTCCACCCTTACTCCCCGCTGGAGAAACAAGATGGGTAACTGCTCATATGTTCATAACATAGGGTGAAGCAATTAATATATACCGTATCAACGTAAACCGACGGGGGAGAGTGAACAGTGACTCAAACGCATTCGAGTAAAACAAACCACCAACCCCAATACAGCGATGCTAGGGACAATATGGGAGGGAGCGAATCCCTCAACCAACAAAAGAAGTCCCTGAACTCGGAGAAAACGCCATCTAGCGTCACCCGCACGAGCAAAACAAGGCTGGAAAGGAGGAGGGGGGGAGGGGAGGTAAGGAGTAGGGCCACCAGAAGGAACAGGAGACGGGAGAAGCTCACCCGCTCAACTGCACCATACCTCCCAGACCATGAATCTTGGAGGGGAAATGACTGGAAGCAACCAACCCAAAGCCCGACTCTAGTTAGGCGACGCCTAATATGGACCAAACCTAATATAGGCTAGGACGAAGAGTAAAAGGGAGGAGGAAGAAACTGGGAGAGAAATTTGAGCCGAGAACCAGCCGGGATCGAAAATGGCAGGCAAGGGGGCGACTAGCCTAGAGGAAACACATCCAAGGAGCTCGATTCCCCCCAATTGGAGGAAGAGAACCCAGGGGCTCACTCTGCCCACCGAAAAACGATCCCGGAGGAAAACAGCAACAAAATTCCTCAACCTGAACTCCTCACCCAGGGCAAGGGAAGGAAGCAAACAAGCCTACTCCAAAACATAACCAATCACCATAAAAACAAAAACTAAAAACTAAAATGTGCTCAACAGAGAGCGTAGCCTACCACGGGGAAGCGGTTAGATCTGAGGCTGCCAGAGGCAAATCTGTACACCGAGGTAAACCACTAAAAACAAAACAAATAAAAATAAAACTACAAGAGAGCACCATCTTCAATAAAAATTAATTAGCCTAGTAAGACCAAAACAAAAGGAACCCAGCCTGGGGGGGGTACTAGGACGGGCATCACTCCCACAAAGGCCAGTAGGCCAATGATGCGTAATTCATAAGGGGGAGCCACCGCAAGGGAACCACCAGGAAGGAACCAAAGGGGAAAAATCTATAACGACGAGGAGACAACTCCAACTGAAAAGAACAGAAGGAGACGCCATGGTCGACATGGTTGGCGGGGACGCTGTAAGGCCATAAGAAGATCTCAATATTTATGAAAATACGAGACTATAACAGCCAAAAATAGAACAAAACCCCACAAGAAGATGGTACTTAACTTGAAATGGTAAAGCTGCTCGATGCCATCGTTGAAGCAGTAGAAAATCCAAAATAATGGAGAGCACACACAAAACAATCCAAGATTCACGTGCTAGAAAATGGAATGAGGTAGGTGGCGCTGGTTTCGTCCTGGCATGTGGTGTTTGGTGGGGGCTGTAACGCTCACCGCTCTGTTCCGGGGATTTTGATAGGAGCGATCTTTCGAGTAGGTTTCCGTGGTAGTGGTAATTCACTCACCTTCTTATACCGACGCCTTCCAAGAAGACGCCGACTGGGGTAGTAACCCCAGCTTTCCTGAAACTCTTTTTCTCTGGTATATCTAGCAAGGTTATACCTAGAAATTGTGCTGTAATGGAATTTCACCGCTGACACAGGACTGGACTCAGAAATATATATATATATATATATATATATATATATATATATATATTATTAATGATGCATGTAAGCCCTGTACAGTACTTAAACTGGGTAGTATTATAATATTTTACTGTGTAGTACACAGCTTTACACCATATGCAGCTGTAAGTGTTTTTACAGAAATCATAAAAATACAAAAGCAAACAAAAGTAAAAGTAAAGTTAATGATGGACACCATAAACATGCAAGGTTCTGTTTACTTTTAATACCCCTAGGGTATAATTAAATAACATTCCTCAGCCAACATTGACTTTGCTTTTAATTTTGTTTGTTTTTGCACCTTTTATAACTTCTTTATAAACTTACTGGCTGCATACAGTGTAGGTATTAGAGATGGTTGCATACACGGTAAAAATTAATTGTAAGCTACTATATGTATCTGGTCCAAAGTCCAGCTCTGTATTTATTGTTAATGGCTTGTATATGTATTTATCTGGCAATAGTCTGTGCAGAAACATACTCCACTATTGGATTTCCCAACAAGCACACAGGGTGAACACTGTCACTGGCTGGGGCGGATGATGTCATGGGCCAGCTTATAGTCTAACTCCTTCTGCAGTAGCTCCCACTTCTGTGTTGAGATTCTGTATGCATGTTGGCATATTGGCATAGCCTCCCCTGCATCACCATGCCGGAGGATCTTGGTGTGGCTTGGAACGTCTGGGATTAAACTTCAATATTCTGTGACCAATTTGCAAATATCTTGTTGTTCCTTCATCAGATGATACACCTTTGAATCAAAATTTTCTAGGATCTCAGAGTTATTTACTTTTGCTTCTAAGGGCTTACCCTGTAGGCTTGGTGGTTTGTTTGGCAGACTGTCTGGATCATTGTCTTGTGTTGTGGTGTAGAATAGATAGGAAAATTAGATAGAAAAGAGAGAGAGAGAGAGAGAGAGAGAGAGAGAGAGAGAGAGAGAGAGAGAGAGAGAGAGAGAGAGAGAGAGAGAGAGAGAGAGAGAGAGAGAGAGAAGTAAGAATAAAGAGAGAGGCAAACAAAGAACACAGTGATAACGCCCAAAAGCTGTTGTTGTATCGTGTTATCAATACGCTGATCGAGGCAGGAACCACAAGCAGTATATCGTGTTGAAGCCATAAAAACAGTCGTAAAAATGAGAAATAACAGAACATAAAGAGGAGAAAAGATAACCCTTACACTTGTTCATTTGGGTTTCTCCACAATTGGTGTTTTCATTGCTTGATACATGGCTGACAGCAGCAATCTGGCATACAGCTGGGTTGGCACTGGTGCTCTTTTGGTACACGTTGGGCTTCAGCATGTTAACATGACACACTTAGGTTGCTTTCTGCTGTCCAGGTGTGGCAACGATGAAATCCAAGTTGTTGAGTCTCGCAGTGACCTTATATGGTGCTTTGGAACTCTCTGTCTTTCACCCAATTTGAGGTGTCATACCATGACTTCATCTTCTTTTGTGCCTAGATTAAGGACTTGTGAACTGACTGGCAAGCTTCATTTTGTCTCTCCCTGAACTCTTGTACATACTGTAGGACATTCTTCGTCTGTTCTTGGTCTCCTACCCACTTCAGTAGGCATGGTGGTCCCCAGACATTATGCCCAAACACAAGTTGAAATGGGGAGAAATCTTGTATTGCAAACAATTGGAGGGGCATTCTTTCATCCCAGTCTCTTGTGTTTCTGGCAAGACAGTATGCTCGTGGGGCATTCTTGAGGGTAGCATGAAAACGCCCCCAGGGCACCTTGCGATTATGGATGGCAGGCAAAGGACTTGATGTGTTCAGTTCCTAACTTCATGTCAGTGAAGACTGGATGACTAGCACACTACCTGATCTGCTGGATCTCTTTTGGCAGTCCAAAAGTAGTGATAAATATAGTAAGCTGCTTTTCTGGTTGCAGCTCACAAGGGAAAGGCCTTGGAGAAACAAGTCAAGGCATACATGAGAGTGAGAAGGTAAGTGTACCCTCTCTTCATCTTTGGTAGGGCCCCTACTATGTCCAAAATGATTTTTGAGAAGGGCTTGGTCACAGTGGGAATGGGTTACAGCAGAGCCTTCCGTAGATTAGAGTCCTTTTTCCCAATGTTCCTGACAAGCATGGCAACTGTGACAGTATTCTGCAACACTTTTTTGAAATTAGGCCAGTAAAATTCCGCCTGAGATCTTGTCTCGGGTGTTATTAACCTCCAGGTGTCCTCCTCCAGGAATTTTCATGTGCCAACTGAAGGATCTTTGCATCCATGCAGGCTTGGTACCTGGTTCCTGCAGGGACACGGATCCATTGTAAGTGAAGGCATTCCTTCCCCTTTTCACACTCATCTACCGGGGCTGTCAACAACTGGTCTTGCAATTTTCTGTTTCTCCTTGCCTTGGTGGGTCTTTGAAAGTTCTTGGATGTTTTGATTGACAGTTCTGGCTTGACTGGACTTTTTTCCCAGCCCACAATGGCAGAGCTTTGACCAGCACTGGGATACCTCATGTCCTCCTTTTCCACAGTATGTCCAAGTTCTTGGCCTTTGTAGAGGTGGCACTGCACCCTCCTTTTGCATGGCAACTTGTGTGGCACTCTTATAGTTCCTTGACATACATTCTGTTCTTGTCTTGGAATTTTTTGGAACCTCCCTCCTGAGTCATGGGAATCCTAGGCAGGTAGAGGAGGGCTGGTTTTGCCCTACATACAGTTACTGGTGAAGTTCTCGCTGGTCACCCAGTATAGCAAGGGTTTTGGCATTTGGGACGTCCTCCTTCAGGAGGCTGTTCCTTACCTCTGGGATCAACACCGAAGCAAACTTCTCCAAGAGTGTTAAATCTCACAAGGTGTTGTAGGTTTTCTCCTGCAGAGCTGAGTTGAGCCAACAATCAAGAGCATCCCCCATTCAGCACTCAGCCTGGGCAAGAGACTCTCTCTCAGCTTGTTCCATTGTTTGATAACAAGAGCGATATGCCTCTGGGAGGATGTTGCACACCGCAAGAATCCAGGACTTCACCAGTGCGTAGTCCCTCATTTCGACTGATGTGAGGCACTTAAAAATCTCAAGTGCACTTCCTGTGAAATGACTTTTGAGGCAGGGTGACCATTTTTCCGGCAGCAGATCAGTGAGAAGAATTCTTTGGGTTGATCCTCCTTGAATTTTATGCCAGACTGCAAGAGCTCATTGACAGTCTGGCCCTGGTGTTGTCGTCGAGGTGGGGATGAAGCTCCAGCATCCAACTGGGACTGCAGTAATTGCAATTTTGTTTTATTTTAACTGAGGCTTCTCTCGAACAGATAAAGCATCCTCAGGGTTTTCTCCTCCTGCTCCAGTGTCAGTTTCTTTGTTGTTATCTTTGAGTGTGTCCCCAAAGAAACCACGGACCATTCCATATTTTCAGACTAATTGTGTCCTCAGTTATTCTAAAATTTCTCGGCAAGAGTACGAGATGCCTTCGCTATCAGATATCATCTTAATGTCGTCTTAAGTTAATTTCAGTAATATTGATTGCAAAAGTCAAGCAAGGAATCAGGTTACAGTTCCACCTTGGTTGTCAATTTTCTCTTTCTTTAATTGGTGTCTTTGCCTTGTATTAAATCTTATCTAGGAATTCATATACTGGTAGCACTTGAATAGATCTAGTGATTTAAAAGAATTTACTTCATTATCATAGATTGATCCCCAACAGGCCCCCACCTTCCCTTTGTGACGTGATCGTCCAGTCGAAAGTCGGAAGGGACAATCTCCTGGTGGGAAGAAATAAAAAGAAAAATAAGAAAGAAAGAAAACAGTAATGTTGGCAAACTGCAGGAGCAGGAGGGTAGACTTAACTAGTCAGAAACAGTGGCTATCAAATGGATTCTACGAGTACACACAACATCCTTTGCCCAGCTTTCGAGGCGTCTGCGTCTGTGGAGTGTCCCCTTCTACGCCTGTATTTCTGCAGTCAAAATCTCCACTGTGCACTTAATTCTGTTAATAAGACAGGTATTTTTGCAATCATGAAGTGTTACAACAGGACACTGAATGAGACCAACCAAGGGTTTGAATGTTATCGTTTACCTCATTTTACCAATTTATTCTACAAGATTTTTACACTACTGTGCACTGGTACACTGGGGGAAGGGGGTGTGAAGTGAACTTGAACAAAAAGATGGTACGCAAAAAGAGGTTACAAAAAAATCTTTGATGTTAGAATCAAGAAAAAATGAACAAATACAACATAAAAAAAGAATCACAGAATTTAAAATTGTTAAAAGGTGTACACAAAATAAAAACAAGAAATAATTACAATGGTAAAAAAAGGGTGAATAGACAAATCAATTAAATTAAATAAAACCCAACACATAAATATCTTACAAAAAAGTGAATGGAAATCACATGGCAAATAAACACCCTAAGTAAAGATATACAATAGAGATCTGTAATTTTTACATTTTTTCAGGGGTGGGGGGATGGGCAATATTTTTCATAATGGGGATACCTACATGTAACATTGTTCCTCCAGTAATTGTCTAGGAGTGAGATTATCATTACGTGAACATTCATTAGCTAGCAGCATTACTTCAGCCATCTATATTGTTCTTTGATTTTTTGTTACTGACATTTATATTCTGTCCTCTTACTGTACTCATTAAGGTCAGTAAAAAAAATTTTTAAAAATTCATATATGTAGTAACGTGTATATTTTACCCAGTTCACTTACTAAAGAAATTCAGATTAACTAAAAGACATTTTTAACCTCAATAACAGTGTACAGTACTAAGACAGTACCAAATTAGTGTCAAGGTAATCATTGAAGCACAAACAAAATGATTTCAAACAGAGATAAAAGGGAAAGTATTTCTTTACCCACTGAGCAGCAGACGAATGGTTACAGGAAAACGAGAGGACAGAAAACAGTAATCAAAGAAAGGAAGTTATGAAGTTGATTTTATAGAGAGGAGCAGTGACAGTGAAATAAAATTAATTAATTAAAGCAACATTCGTTAATCAGAAGATAAGCAGAATACAGTATACAGGGGTAATTAATTTACCCAGAACAAGTACAGTTAACAGAAGTTATAGCATTAAATAACAGTGTGAATACATGCTTTGGAAATGAGTATATACATGGTGTCCATAAGTCTCGTTAGAATTTAAAAATTATATTAGCCACTGATGAGATATCTTAATCAGATTTGTTCTGTGTGCTCAGCAGTTACGAAAGTTTTTAATCATATTGCATTCGTGTATTTTAGGTACCCTGTTGATGAAAGAGGTACTATTAAATGAACCCCTAAAATAATGGCTACTCCTCAAGAAAAGGCACAATGTGTCTCATGGTTTATTGAAAAAAAATTGGATGCACAGACTCAGCAAAACTACAGAACTAAGTATGGAAGATGCACCGTCACATCCATCAGTTTATGCATGGCACAAGAAATTTCTGGAGACAGGGATAGTGTTGGATAAAGGGAGGAATGGATGACCAAGAACGTCTAAGGAAAACATCGATTGTGTAAGACAAGCCTTTGATCGTTCTCCTACAAAGTCCATCCATACTGCTGCCAGACACTTACAGCTACTATGTTCAACAGTGCATGAAATCCTACGCAAGAACTTGCAATTGTACACTTACAAAGTGCAACTCACACAGGCACTCGAGCCAAATGATAAACCAACATGAAAAGAGTTTGCAGTTAACATGCTGGAACAAATTTCTGAGGATGAAACTTTCCTCAACCAAGTTTGTTTTAGTGATGAGGCAACCTTCCATGTTTCAGGAAAACATGAACACACATAATGTGAGAATCTGGGGATCAAAACATCCCCATGTGATTAGGGAACTTCACCGAGATAGTCCAAAGGTGAATGTGTGGTGTGGGATCATGTGTAATTGAAACATTGGTCCATTGTTCTTCAGTGAGACATCGATTACCACAGATGTTTACCTTGACCTTGTGACTGAATATGTGGCACCACAACTAGATACCTTCAACCAACCATCATTGGGGACTGCATGTTCATGGGTTCCTAAATCAAACATTTACAGATCAGTGGATTGGAAGCAATGGCCCAATCCCTGGCCACCTTGTTCATCAGATATCACTCCCCTGGACTTCTTTCTGTGGGGTTATGTTAAAGATATCGTGTAATGAACAAAGGTATGGGACATCACTGATCTCAAGCAAAAGATCGCTGATGCCATTGCCACCATTGATGAGGCTATGCTACAGCGTACATGACAAGAAATTAAGTACCATCTTGACATCCTTTGTGCAACTAATGGTGCCCATATAGAGGTGTATTAAATGAAGCAAAAAACTTCAGTATCTACTCCTCTTTTGTAATAATTTCCACATACTTGTCTGTTCATTTGCTTTTGTAATATATATTTTGTATTGTAAAGAGACTTTATGGACACCCTGTATTTCTTATGCTACAGGCTTCACAAGTGGCAAAAATCAAGGTTGTTTTTGCAGATTTTAATACATAAGAATCACAGTGGATTCTTACACATTCATTTTTCAGGTAACTGTAATTATATTGTAAACTATTTTCTTGATGATTTGCATCCCAATTATCTTGATTCCTTGGAAATATAAACTTGTTACCCTTACAGATTTCACAAATGTACCCAAAATCGTCCGAGGTGATTTAGCCTCACATTTATGATTTTTCTCTAATAATTCCAGGTGATGATTTATATCCAGAAGATTTAGATCATACTGATGACCCTGTTCTTACCTTCAAATCTTCTATGTCAGAGCTTAGAAGTGCTGCCAAGTTTTTACATCGAGGGGAAATTAGCAGTCCTCGGGATATCAGATTTGTGGCAAATATTGTCCAAAAATTTGGACACGTTTCTCCTTTGAATTTTAGAGATGTTTATGGCGAGTCCTCAAAGATGTAGCTATTGATGTTTTCTTCGATAAGAACAATGATAATGTTATATATTTATATTAATGGAATATCGCTAGAAATTTTGTATTTTATTGTAAATAATGTACAAAGAAAAGTTAATGCATTGGTTAAAGTTTATCATTTACTAATTCCTAATGGCTTGAAACTTAAGTGAAAGTATTTTGTTCACGTCTGTTATGGCTGGGAACACAAAGGAGCAATGTACAGTTGTGAATGGAAACATCTGAAAAACCTAAAATCAAGTGCTTTTATTGATTAACCCAGATACGCAACTGAGTTTAAGTTTTCAGAAAAGTTTTCAGTCACAACTGTACCTTGCTTCTCTGTGTTCCCAGCCATAACAGATGTGAACAAAAGTGGCTTCAGAACTGGTGAATTTTGTCAGAGTTTTGCACTGGTTTTGTTTTCTTTCAGGCTTCCAAAAAGGTGTCAAATTTTGCTCTTAGTTTTCTTTACATTCAACCTTTTTGCTCATGCTCTATTTAGCCCACCCAGAAGAGGGCTTATGTTGGATGTGGGCATGATTTGTGCTGATATCAAAGATGATTAGTTTTTATTATAAATTTTAGATGTGTGAAATTATGAGAGGTCCTTTTTGAGTAAGGAGAAGAAAAGCACAAAATAAGGGACACCTTTTACATTACTGTATTTCATATGTTGTCATTCCAGTGCCGTAATGAATACATTGAAAGATAAAGAGGATGAGAAGAAATAGTAAGAGAAAAATATGAAACTTATAAATCTACTTTTTGACATGGAGATCTGACCTACCTCTATTAGATCACTCATCATATGTAATTTTTGAGGCAGATCTAGGTATTATTTTAGCATGTGGAAAATAAAAAGAAATTAGCTATGATTTGAGACCTGCATCATCTGAGCAATGGTAGAGATGCTCAGACAGAATTAGAAATTAGTTTTTAGCTTAAGCTCTTGCCTGTTTGTACACTATTGGGCTTTGGCTTTCCCAAGCCTTAGGGTTAAGGTAACCATATTTTTAACACCTCTCTCTTTCTCCCATATGGGGATAGTGCCATCAGTTCATCTCATGGGGTGCACTGTAGGCACTACTTAAGGTTCTTTGCAGTGTCCCTTCGTTCCTTAGATGCAACCCCTTTCATTCCTTTTCTCGTACTTCCATTCATATTCTCTTTCTTCCTTCTTACTTTCCATCCTCTCCTAACAGTTGTTTCATAGTGCAACTGTGAGGTTTTCCTCCTGTTACGCCTTTCAAACCTACCTATTCTCAATTTTCCTTCCAGCGCTTGGCCTTTGGCCTAAACTCTATTTTCAGTTCTCTCTCTCTCTCTCTCTCTCTCTCTCTCTCTCTCTCTCTCTCTCTCTCTCTCTCTCTCTCTCTCTCTCTCTCTCTCTCTCATTTTGAATATTTCCCAATTTTACGAGTGAATTTTTATGGAATTCTGTTGGTTTACACATACAGGCTGGAAGCATAGTATCTACCAATTCATTTGACAGAAATTGACAGAGGCATGAAGAAAAAAGCATGAAAATCTCATATCTGGTCAGCTTTAGTTGTGATCAACAGTGATTGGCATCTCCTTAAGCTATTGTAAACCAAAAACCATTCATATCTCACCCAGCGATAAAATTGCAATATGGCTTGAAGGGGCACTGAAATATAAATTAATAGGCATCTGAGAAAATCTAGGAAGGAGTGGCTAAGGTTGCTCAAATTGTACCAGTTGTCTTTGGGTTGTGGTTGACCAGTACCAAAGTAAGAAATATATAAAGAAAGGAGTCCATAGGTCTCTTTCTATTATTAAAGCTGTATTGATGAGTCTTGTAAGTCATATGAGCAAGAGAGAAGCCTCTCATTGTCCACTGTAAATTGAGGTCAGGAAATTAGGTGCAAAGAAATAAGGCAGTTGAGGTCATATGCTGAAGACATATAATGGATTTTCCTCTTTATTTTGGAGTCTTTAATTGTATTAGTGAAGGGGAGTATGTTGACTTGTGTACATGAGATAGTTAACGTATGTCCTTAAATACCTTATATTGCATAACCATATGTACTACAGGAGTCCACTAGGATATGAAATTGGAAACTGGTATATCAAGAAACAAATGATTGATTACTGTACAAGGTGGACTCTTTAACTATCTGTGGTGAATGAAAAAAGAATCAATCAGCAGTGTAATAGCTGAAGGACGTTATTAGAAATAAAGAGTGAAGACATCAGGATTATGAGAGGTGGACAAAATTTGATTTAAAAGGTTCATATGTGACAATATTGCAGATAAAGTAGTACTGAAATACTGAAAAATCTTGTGCTTTCCATTTTTCCATTGTGATAATATTCCAGGCATTTTCTGAGTTTGTGGTAAAGTTACAAAAATTAATTGAATAATATGAACATGCCGAGTAGACTAAGTAACTGCTGTTAATTTTATACAAACCAAACAGTTGAAGGCACTGTATTGCAAAAAGCTTTGTTATATGGAAAAGATTAATCAAATTCATCCATTTTATCAAGAAGTAAGACTAAGAGTAGATTTTCAATCACTCTTCAGAACTACCATATTTAATAGCAGTACTCCTGATGTTGTGGTAGGGTTTACTTGCCATCTGCTCCATAATGTGATTCATATGTTAAAATCCCCTCGATTTGGGACCACCTTGACATGGTGAGGGAGATCTTGAACCCCAGGAATCTGTTCCTGGGTTGGAGTCCAAGAGTCCCATAGACCATTATATATTTCTTTGAATTAATTTTTGTGGAATTTTCTGCTTTTGCTAAAATTTATTGTACCTGATAAACAGGAAAAGATATCATAACTGGGATTGGGTTTATATCTGAAGCAAAATAGTGGGAACTGTGGTAGGACCATCAGCTGCCGGATGATGTTCGGACCTGAGAGATATCAGGCGGAACTATTCTTTAGGGCTGGACCACAGATTCCAGGGGGGTCTGGATTTGGGGATAGGACTCTCGGCATTCTATCCAGTTTGCCCATAACAAGATTAGAGTGGGGATGATGGTATTCTTGTAATCCTGTAGGGTAGGGTAGGAACACGGACATTTGAGAGTCAGTTCTCACTTGTGCCATTGGTGGAAGAATAATCCCCAAGAAAGGCTGATGATATCTTTTTAGGGTTTTCAGGCTTATTATTATTTTATTTTATATTTTTTTTTTTACCCCTCTCAAACCTTTATGTCTAGCATTTATAAGGATTCAAGTACCCCTGGACCCTCTGATGGTGTTGTTCCGGCACAGATGATTACCTCTGTAGAATTCCGAGACGTTAAAAATGCCCAGATTTCTTTTGATTTAAATTAAAACAATTTTGAACAATATAATGCAAAATTTACACTGCAGGAACTCAAAGATGCCTTGCAGAATACCAAACCATCAGCTCCTGGTGAAAATAAAATACTTTATGAAATGCTGAAACATCTCCCAGAAAAGTCAAAGAAATTTCTTTTAGATATACCTGTAATAAATGAAATCTGGGAAACTGGTATTATTCCTAAGAGCTGGAAATTATCATTAATCCTCCCTATGAAGAAACCAAACAAGGATCCTGTTTTACCCAAATGCAGCTAAACCAGACCAATGCAGAAATAGCTCTCACCAGTTGTGTTTGTAAGCTGATGGAAAGATGATTAACACCAGACTTGTATGGCACTTAGAAACAAATAAATTGCTTTTTTTCCATTCCAGTTTGGCTTTTCATGGAATAGTAGATCTACTCATAGATCCTTGCTCAGGCTCTCAAACCAAATACAACAATGTTTTGCTAAACAGTGCCAAACAATTAGGGAGTTTTCTTTGATTGGAAAAGGCATATGACACCACATGGCATTATGGTATTATAAAAAGTTGTATAAGATGGGCATTAAAGGGAAAATGATCAGATTTATAAATTCGTTTTTATCAGAAAGATATATAAAGGTGAAAATGAAAATCATGTGTCACGACCTTTCTTACAAGAAGAGGGAGTTCCTTAGGATAGTGTCCTTAGTGTCACTTATAAAATTTCTTTGCTATTGCCATTAATGGAGTATTAGAAAAGATATCATCATTGTGAGGTTCAAGAGAAATGTCAAAAGAAAAACTGATTCTTTATTATTCTGCGACAGGTGTCTATAAAGCAAAAGCAAAAAAAAGACAATTAGGAACAACAACCTAGGAGCTGGCGTTCTGACCACAGGCCCCCTACTGCATCCATACAGAATTTGTGTTTTGAGGCTGACAAGCATAAAAATACGATGGCACAATATTCAATACAGGGCATATAAAATGGTAGACTGAGGAGCATATTGGCAGAAGACATTCTCAGTACAATGATGCATAAGATGAGGTACATAAAGAATCTGAAAAAATGACAGGTAATATACAAAATGATGTGATTAATGTACAGATGAAGGGAGAAACACAAGAAAGGAGAGACCAGTCCTTTGACACCTCTTACAAATACTCCTCCCAAAGACAATAAATAGAGGAGCAATTATTGGATGAAATAACATTAATCATGGAGGCGCTTAGGGCAGTTGAAGAGGGCCTGCTTCTGGAAAACTGTGGGCTCAGGGTGGAGCTGACACTTGGGGTTGGCTGGATGAGTTTCCTGGGCTGCCCGGGGGAGGTGCAGCAATTATTGGCGGGGAAGCGGCAACACTCTGCAGGCAGGTATTGAGGGGGACTCTGGGTAGCAGTGCCTTCTTCTTAGCATACTTCACTGTCCAACAGGAATGCAGGTTTCAGCCTGTTTACGATGGTGATCCAGTCCTCCCGCCTGTGGATGTTAAGGAGGAATGCTTTGCTGGCACGACAGATGCCAATGATGACTGGTGGGGCCCCTGTTAGGCCTGGTTAAGGGCAGCCAATAATGGAACGTCCACCCTGACCATCTACTCCAATACTTATTCAGCTAGCAATCTGAGCGGGTGGGCTGTAGGTGATGGTTTAATGAATGATGAAGATCTTGTGGCAGGGCGTGAACTTCTGTGCAAGTTCCTCAACCTTGGGAGCGGGGTGTTGGCGCCGTCGGCCGACTGGCAGGAAGAATTTTCTGGGGATGGCCAGTGTTTCCCCATCTCAGACTTTCTCAATAATGAAGTGTTGCTATTTGCTTTCTGTGCGGTGCAGAGACCCAGCAGGACCCAGGCAGCTGTTCCTTCCACCTCTTGTCAGTGCAGCGGGCCATGAGAGCTGCTTTAAGAGAGTGGATCTGCCCAAGCCATAAACCATGCCGTTCACTGCAAAGAGGGGTTGTATGCCATTGTGCTGTGTCAGAGTTGTATCCCATCAGGTGTGCCAAGGAGACCCAGAGTTCTGACAGGAAGGCAGGACCCTGTCCACAGTGATGCTGTCTGGTACTCTGAAAGGGCTGATCCAACTGGAGAGGAGGTCTGCGCATGATGTTGTTGATGCTTCATCCTTTTAAATTGCTTTTTGGCCAGCAAGTGGAGCGGTCTATGATCGTCCTTGCAGGTATCTGGCTCCCCCTGACTGAAAATAAAATACGGAAGGGCCTGATGAAAAGTTGATGTGGATATGGCTGAACCGTCGACGAGGCTGGGGAAAATTGCTGATCCTGGACTCTATGTACCGGGACGTTTTGCTTGTCTGGCACGGGATGCAGCTCCTTGCCCACTGGTGGATGTCCTTGTTGATGCCATGCCAGACGAACTTGTCAGTCATGAGGCGTGCTGTTGTGTGCCCTGATGGATGGGAGAGACCATGGACTACTTTTGCGTCCAAACAACATGTGCTTTCTTTGATTTGCCACCAGGGGCATGGGCGGCCTGTGCTGGTGTCACAGAGGAGAGTTGTGTCTGAGTTTGCTAAGGGCACGTCTTTCCATTTGAGAGTCATCACTGCCATCCTGTAGTCCACTGTTTCTGGGTCTGCTGCTTGTTCTCTCGCAAGGTCTTCGTAGTCGATGCCGAGGTGAAGGGAATTGATTTCTACTCATGACAGAGCGTCGGCCACTGGCTTTTTCTTGCCAGGAATGTAGTTGATGGTGCTACTGAATTCAGAGATGGCGGTCAGGTGCCGCTGTTGTCTTGCAGACCATGCGTCCCCGTTTTGCAAATGCATGAACCAAGGGTTTGTGATCTGTTAGCACTGTGAATTCGGTTCCCTCCTGCAGGTACTTGAAGTGCCTCACAGCCTGGCAGATAGACAGCAGCTCTCTGTTGAAGGCGCTGTAGCAGGTCTCAGGTGGTGAAAACTTGCGGCTGAAGAAGGCCACAGGCTGGGGTGTGCTGTTCACCAGCTGTTCGAGTACTGCACCGTTTCAGGCGATGTTGTTGGCGTCCGTTGTCAACCTGAGGGCAGTGGCGGGGTTGTGGTGAGTTAAGGTGGTGGCAATGGAGAGGGCCCTTTTCATTTGAATGAATGCCTGCTGCTGTGGAGCTTCCCATGTTAGGGTTTTTGGTTTCCCCATCAGGATTGATGTCAGATGCGGGCGATATCTGGGATGAAGCGCTGGTAGTAATTTATCATCCCGAGAAACTCCTGAAGGGCCTTGATGGTTTTTGGTTCCGGGAAATTTTCTATAGCCTTTCACAGACGCCCCTCTTGTTCCATCTCTGCGGGCGTGTTTGGCGTCTTGTAACTTCTGGGGGGACAGTCGTCGCAACTTGGCATGGGTTGGTGGGCCTGCCGTGGTGATGTGGCGGAAGATGCCATGCTTTGCTGAAGCCCCAGGTGACTGTGCAACTCTGGTTTGAATACGTCCAGGAACTCCTGTAGGAGAGACCTATAGCTGTTGGAGGCTGTGGAGCAGATGGTGGGCATTCCAGGTCTGGTGGAGAGCTGACGGGAGTGGCATGTTCCTGTGTCAAGGAGGCATTGTCTGGCGACGTTGACTAGAAGTCCATGGTGCCCTAGGAAGTCTGCGCCCAGTAGGGGGAACCTAACATCTGCTATGATGAAGGGCCAGTGGTATCTGCACCCCAGGATTGAGATAGCCCGGGTCGTCATGCCATAAGTGTGGATGGGAGTTCCGTTTGCTGCTATGAGGGCGGGTATTGAGTCTGGTATTTTTTCTAAACCTTCCTGGATGGCTAGAAGAAGACCGACTGCATTGCCCCGTTGCCTCTACCAGCAGGCGCCCGTTTTGAAATTTCCAAGTTTGTGATGAAAAAACCTGCTGGGCAAGGTTTACTTTTGGCTGCCTTTTTTTTTTGTGAAAGAACAGGGAGGCCTGCAGGTTCTGGCATTGGTCCCGAACTTTCTATGGTAGAAGCACCACGTTGGGTTTGACCATGTCCTATGCTCTCTGAGTAGCGTTTTCTGCTTATAAATGGCGTTGATGTCTCCGTCGTTGTCACCATCTTTCTCCGACAGGTTGCAGGCTCCCAGGGCGGCGGCCTGTGTCAAGGCCTTGGTGGCCTCGTGTAGTTTCTGGGCACTGTCGACTAAGGCATCCATGTCTAGGTTCTCTGCATCCCTTATCTGGCGCTGAACTTCCTGCAGGAGGCACCAAAGGAAAATAGCTCTTGTTAGGTCTATGGTCCTTTTCCTTCCATTTTCGTCACGGCCTGGGAGTGTTATCAACCCCCGCAGTTGGTCACAGGCTTCTTGGATGATGCATCTCTGAGGGGCTGGGATAACAGGTCGAATTTGCGCTGCGCTTTCTCGGACATGGGGATGGAGTGAGAATTCAGCAGTTTGTTTTTTAAGTCCGTGTATGTGACTTTGTCCGGTTGCGCGTCCAGCCAGGGGAGATTCTGTTGAATACTTCCTCTGGGAGCGCCGTCATGACTATGTCTGATTTGGTAGCATCGTCTGAGATGCGCGCCATGCGAAAGTGCTCGTCTGCTTGCTGGAACCATGATGCCTTGTTTTGCCGCGAGAACAGGGGAAGTTTGACTGCGTCTGGCTTTGCTGGCGAGAGAGGCATACAGACGATGCTCGTGGGTTCGCATTGAGGTTCTGCTTCTGAAATCTTTACTTCTCACGCACCAAAACACGGGAAAATGCGCCGTATTGAGTCCGTTAATGGTGCTGATTTGTTCAATTGGTCGAATGAAGTGCCAAAACGTGCCCTTTTAGTTACGCCATATTTAGTCCTTTAATGGCACAGTTTCCGCCAGGGGGGTTGCTATCAGAGGCCTAAACTGTACATCATAGTTAGTCCGCTAAAGGCTTCCTGATGGTAGGGTGCGGCCGTCGTTATTCCATTAATGGCTGGGCCAAAACCACGCTACCTGTCCCTGACCCAGGGTCACCAGTGTGAAGTTCAAGAGAAATGTCAAAAGAGAGGCTGATTCTTTATTATTCTTGACAGGTGTCTATAAAGCAAAAAGCGGACGGAAAGGTAGCGGGCGACCCGAGATCCCCCGCTGCATCCATACAGAATTTGTATTTTCTGACAAGCATAAAGATATATACAATATTCGTTACAGAGCATATAAAAGGTAGATATCCATATCGGTGGAAAGGAAGTACAATGATGCATAAGATGAGGTACATAAAGAATCTGAAATAATGACTGGTAATATACATGACGTAATTAATGTACATATGAAGGGGGAAACACAAGAAAGGAGAGGTGATTTGATGCCCTTACATCACCAGTAAAAGGGTCTTTATATGTAGATGATTGGGCTCTGTTCTGCGCAGGATATGATGCAGCATCTACTAGCAGGTTCATGCAAAGAGCCATCGATAAAGTAAGCAAGTGGGCTAACGAGCAAGGTTTTCAATTCTCCGAATCTAAAGCTGTGGCTGTTTGATTCTGCAGATGCCGAACTAAAGAAACCATTCCAACTCTTACCTTAAATGGAGTTATTTCACCTTACTCTACTAAAGTAAAATTTTTAGGAATGGTATTTGATGAAAAGCTCACTTGGATTAATCATATTGACCAGTTAAAAGTGAAATTGAAGAGATCACTAAATATTTTAAAACTAGTATCTAATTTTAATTGGGGTGCTGATAAGAAATTGTTGTTAAGGCTAGAGCCTAATGCAGTACTGTATGTTTATCTAAGTTAGACTATGGCTGCCAAGTATACTCATCTGCTTCAAAGACTAAACTTAAGGAACTGGACGCTGTGCATAATATGGGGCTAAGGATCTGCACTGGAGGTTTTAGAACTTCACCCATTGAAATTATTCATGTAGACTCCCATCAACTACCACTGGACTTAAGGAGGTATGAGCTAGTCTGAGATACACCATGCGGCTGAAGAGCTCAAAGGAGAATCCTTCTTTTGAGACCTTAAAAGTGTGACTCAAGGCTTTTGGATCTAGATCTTCAATACCATTTCAAACTCAGACAGCTTTCAAATCAGACAGCTGGGTGAACTGGAGGATGAAAGCATAAAAATATACAGAAGATCCTTTCCAAGTTAAACACCCTGCTCTTGAAAAGTCTCCGATCAACTGTAAATCTTTGTACCAGTGATCTGTGGAGAGAACATCCTCCCGCTTTATAAGCAGCTATTTTTATCAATAAACCATCTTGAGCACCTCTCTCACAGTGGTGACCGGGAGAGCCACCATTAACGGAATAAAAACGGATGAACCTAATCCACGCCCTAACGGACTAACGGCGCAAAGCGTTCAGGCAACCCCAACGTCATTAGGCCCACACGGCCAGCGTGTATTGGCGTGAGTGTTCCCCAGAGAACTCAAGTCAGAGTGCAAAGAGCAACAGAGACATTCCCAACCAAAATTAGACACCCAGGGGCCCACACCGGTTACCAGTAGGGTTCTCCCAACCAACCAAAGACATAAGGCTGCCGCCATTCACCAGGGAGAACGCTTGGTTCTACAGGGTCATCTCCGGCAGGATGATGTTGGTTGACACTGGAGCCATGCATTCATGGTGTTTCCACCTTCAGGAGAAGACCTCACAACCCCGACAGGATCGCCACGCCCTCCAGACCCGACTAACTGCCTGCAAGGAAATCAGTCTGTGGCAAACTGGGTCCCCACATCCCCTCCTAATCAGCGCCAAGCTCCTGGTGGCCAAGCGATCTCCATCCTCCTGGCCGGACCCGTCAACTCCATTGAACGAACACCACAGATGGGAGTTCATCCACCAGAGGTTCGGGAGAGCCATCAGGACTCCACCACTGGGGCGGACTTTCTTGCCCACTTCAGTCAGGCAGTTGATGTCGGCCGCAGCCATGCATGCCTGCCTAGACACCCAGACCTGCCAATCCCTCCATCCTTGCCCTTGGGAGTTCATCAGGCCCCAGGGGCGGAGCCCACTTCAGTCTGTTCCATGCGCCCCACCAGTATGGATGGTTCCATTTGAAGGAATTTTCCTCTTGAATGTCTTCAAACCCAAGCTCTGCTAGATGCCTGGGACTCCTGCCAAACACGGTATATACCACCATATTAAGACAAAAGGCCCCCAACGCATGCAAAGTTCCGACGACTTCCCCCACAGTGCCTTCAGGAGGCCAAAAAGGCCTTCGCAGAAATGGAAAGGATGGGCATATGCAAAAAGGCTCCCAGCCCGTGGGCTTCCCCTCTTCACATGGTGCAGAAAGCAGACGGTACCTGGAGGCCCTGTGGCGACTACAGGCAGCTGAACCTGGCAACAGAACCGGACCACTACCCCTGTCGAACATGCAGGACCTGACAGCCTCTTTCCATGAAGCCAGGATATTCTCCAAATGAACCTACTAAAATCTTATTTTCAGGTCCCAGTAGCTCCGGAGGACATCCCCAAGACTGCCATCGTCACGCCCTTCGGGTCCTACGTCTTTGCCTTCTCCACCTTTGGCCTGAGGAACGCGGGCACGATCTTCCAGAGGTTGATGGAAAGCATCCTGGGGGACGTGGACTTCTGCGTCTGCTACATCGATGATATCTGATCTTTTCCAGGTCCCAGGAGGAACACCTGCGACACATCCGGAAGGTCCTGCAGCGCCTACAGGAGAATGGCCTCGTTGTCAGGTTTGACAAATGCACCTTCGACGTTGAGAAGGTGGAGTTCCTGGGCCACGAGATATCCACCGAGGGCAGTCCGCCTGATATCATTGAAGGTCGAAGCCGTCAAGAAGTTCCCCACCCCTACCTCCATCAGGGCTGTACAAGAATTCCTCAGGATGGTCAACTACTACAGAAGATTCATCCCGTGGATTGCTCACACCATGGCCCCCCTGACGGAGGCCCTGAAAGGACGACCAGAGACCTTAGTGTGGGGACCCGACCAGCAGAAGGATTTCCTCCTGATGAAGGCTTCCCTTGCCAAAGCAACATCTTTAGCCCACCAGGATCCCAGCGCTCCCCTCCAACTGACGACATACGCCAGCAACATCGCCTGCGGGGCAGTGCTGGAACAGATCACCAGAGGGACCCCTCAGCCCATCGTCTTCTTCAGTAGGAGGCTAAACCCCGCTGAGTCCCGCTACAGCACCTTCAACCGAGAACTCCTCGCAGCATACCAGGTGGTACGGCACTTCAAGTTCCTCCTGGAGGGGACGCCCTTCACAATATGGACAGAACACCAGCTGCTGGTCCATGCTTTCACGAAGCCGGGCGACGCATGGTCCTCTAGGCAGCAGTGGCACCTTGCAGCCATCGCGGAATTCACCTGAACCGTCAGGTACCTCCCCAGCAGGAAGAACCCAGTAGCTGATGCCCTCTCAAGGACCGAGATCGATTCCGTACAGCTCGGGATCGATTACGAGGACCTTGCCCGCGAACAAGCTGCTGACCCTGAGACCCCAGCCTACCATACAGCCGTCACATTGCTGAAGTGGAAGGACATGCCCTTCGGCTCAGGAGGATCAACATTACTGAACGACATCAGTCGGACACCCCCGCCCCCTGTTACCCACCTCCAAACGTCAGTTGGTTTTCGACATCATCCACAGCCTATCCCACCCCTCTGGAAGGACAACAGCCAGACTGCTGACGGAGAAGTTCGTCTGGCACGGCATACAAAAGGACGAGACAGCCTGGGAAAAGACAATGTATGCAGTGTCAGACAAGTAAAGTAGGGCGGCACACTGAATTGGGGGTGGGAGAATTCCCCCAGCCAAAGAGACGTTTTGGGCACATCCACGTCGACGTAGTAGGACCACTTCCTCCATCAAGAGGAGCCAGATACCTACTGACAGTCATCAACCGCTCCACCAGGTGACCCGGAGCCATGCCCATGGAAGAAGCCACCTCCAGTGCATGCGCAGAAACCCTCCTCTCCAGCTGGATCAGCCGGTTCGGTGTCTCTGATGATATAACAACAGACAGGGGACCCGCTTTCCTGTCTGAGCTGTGGACCGCGTTGGCATGTCTAATGGGGACCACTCACCACAGCACCACCCCCTACAACCCTGCAGCCAACGGAATGGTGGAAAGATTCCACAGATCTCTGAAGGCGTCCCTCATGGCTCATTGTTCTGCTGAAAACTGGAAGTACTAGTTACCCTGGGTCCTCCTCAGGTTAAGAACCGCCCCCAGGGCCAACGGTGACCCCTCCTGAGCAGAAAAAGTCTATGGGGAGACTCTGGTAGTCCCAGTGGAACTCGTCACAGAGAACAGGGACAACATGGGAATACAGGGGCTCCAAGACAGGGTTGGAAAATTCACCCCCTGCCAGAGGAACATTCACTGACAGGACTTCCCCCTTCATGCCCCCCAGAGATGTCCTTCATGCACCACGTGTGTCGTCTTCAGGGACAGACGCCGTATGCCCATCCTGACTAGACCTGCACAGGGGACCTTTCCTTGTACTGGAAAGGAACAAGAAGGCATTCCAAATATCCATCCATGGGCGGGAGGACTGGGTGTCAATAGATCATCTCAAACCCACATTCCTGGAGGGGGCAACGAAAGAGGACCCCAAGATCTCCTGCAGGATACAGCAGCCTCAAACAACCCCGGTCTCAGGAAGGAGGCGAGGGTGTCTCCGGGAAACCCAGAAACCACTACAAAGGACATCGGGGAAGGCGACCACTCTCTCCAGTTGACATCAAGAAAAAGAGGCCCCCTTCATCGCCCCAGAAGATACCTGGTTTAATCGGATGTTACCTCCGCCTTTGGGAGGGGAGTATTATAAAGTCCCCGCTCAACGCATTCTCTGTGGAGAACATCTTGTTTTCTGCGGTGCCTTTCCTTTCTGTGACCTAAGGTTGAGTGGAATATATATTTATCACCACAATTATAAACTATATATATATTGTCTTTCCAAGCAATCATTTAATATGTACAAGTAACAAGATATTTATTTCATATGTCAGACATTGATTATCACTATGTTCTCTGTCTAAACCTGTCCTGTTTTTAAGGAACTAGTTTGACCTCAGGTCACCTGTAAATCTTTGTACCAGCGGTCTCTGCGCACTACGCAGACGTCCGCATCCCGCTTTATAAACAGCTATTTTTTATCAATAAACCAGCAGTACTTGTCTCCCTGCTCATTATTTCGCACCTCTCTCACACTATTGCTCCATGGTTTATTCCAGCAATAGATGTCTGCATTAAGGAGACAAAGAAGAAAGATCGTCCGGAAGAAGAAGTCAGAAACAAGTTTTTGGAGCATGATGAGAGGCATATAAATGACAGGAAAATCCATACTGACGGATCAAAATCGGAAGATGGAGTAGGATGTGCAGTGGTGTGTGAGGGGGAATCATATATAAAAAAGTTACCAGACTCCTCGACTCCTCATCCATTTTCACTGCTGAAGCAACAGGCATAGTTGTACTTTAAATCTTGCATCTGATAAGAAATTTAAATCCACAGTACAGTAATATAAAGTGACTCAAGGAGTGTTTTAGAAGTTTAACCCTACCCATCCCTTAATTAAAAAGGCTCAGGAATGGCTTTTTTTTTTATCTTTCTGTTCGCCACAAATCAGTAAAGTTTTGTTGGACTCCTGGGCACACTGGTCTAGAAGGGAACGAACTGGCTGATAGTAAAGCCAATGCCACAAGATGTGATTTCTTAACTAATAAGGTGCCACATTTGGATATGCGTCCAGTTATCAGACCATACATTCATACAAAATGGCAGCAGAGATAGACTTCCCCCATTTTATCCACAAATAGGAAGTACAGAAACATTAGAAAAAGTATCGATTTCTGGAGTTCGGGTTTTAATCGTAACAGAAGATTTGAGATCATCCTAACACCGCTTAGGATTGGCCATACCCGCTTCACTCATAGCCATATGTTAGAGGGAACCAGTGCCCCAGTTTGTGCTCACTGTGGTGGTCAGCTATCTGTTGAGCACATGCTGGTGCACTGTCCTAATTTTAATCGCCTTAGGACAAAGTACTTACTAACTGGGAAGACTGTTTTAGAAATTTTAAATGATGACGTTGAGGAAGATAACCTTATGGGTTATCTGAAAGAATCTGGTTATTTTAATGAGATGTGATCTTAGTATATTTAATAAAGATTTTAGTCATATTTATTTTATATACTAAGTAAATATTTTCAATATAAAAGTTTAATATATATTTATTTATTGTTGGTTCTATCCAATATCATTCTTCATTTTTTACGTTCATATTTTAACAATGAATTTTACTAGTATGTCATCATTCACCTATTCATTATCAATCATATCATTAACTTATATATTTCACCTTCATTATGGCGCTGAATAATCCTGATGAGTTCCGGCGCTTGGTCTTCAAGACCTAAATTTTATAATCAATCAATCAATCATATGTTAAAAAGTCTGAGAGAACTTGGCAAGAAGCTTTTTATATTTCTCCACATGAACTTCCTGTACATTTCCTTCTGACAACATATGTTTACCTGGGTCTCGTTGGCTTCCTCCAGCCAAGTGGTGGTGGCCTCATCTTCCACATGCAGTCCTCCATTCTGAAAACTCTGGCATAAATTTCTTTCTTCAAATTTGCAGATGAAGAGTTGAGAGAACTCATTTTATGTCTATAAAGTACAGTCGACCCCCGGGATTCGCAGGGGGATGAGGACCACAAGCCCCCGCGAATAGCTAAAATCCGCGAGGACTTAACACCCCTCTAAAAACGTTTATAGCTGCCTATTTTGATAGTTCAAGCACCAAAAACCCCCTCTCAAAAAATGCTAATACCTCCCTATTTTAATAGTTTTATTATGAAAAATGTATTTAGTCCCAAAAATAATATAAAAATACAGTAATTAGTGAACATTTCTCTATGAAAAATTCTGCAAGTACGCGAATTTTCTGCGAATAATCTGGATATACATTCCACAGAAAAATCCACGAATAGGTGAAGTCACGAATCCAGAACCATGAATAGGTGGGGGTCAACTGTAACTCTAAAAGGGAAATACTAACGTAAAAACACATATACCGATGATGAAAAAAAGGAAGTCTTGGACAACTTTGGCTTCCAGAAGTATCTCCCATGCACCTATTGCTTTGGTCAGCTTAACTGCCTGCCATGCAGCATTCTAGTTGAATAAAGTAAAGTTTCTTTGCATCCTTTTCCACAAGTTACCTACCTAAACTTAGACGGAAGTATGTGTATCATTGTCTCCAGCCCTTGATGATTCTGGCATGTTCAATGCATTACGATGTAGCAAATGTTACCTAATCCTTGGCTACTTTGGTAGTATGGAAACATCTGGAAAAACAGATAAGTGAAACCTTATGGGAAATCGTATTGACTTGCTTTTAAACATAAAACCTACAAAATTTTGCTAATATCTTAGGAAAAGAATTGTTTTTTCATAACTAAACTCAAGTGAGATTAACAAATGTGAATTCCAGGTTCTTAAACATCAGCTAAATTACTGATTTCATCTATTCTCGAAGCTGCAACAGAGACTGGTGCCAGGTAAAAGCATGCAGAGGGAAAATAGTCCTTGTTACAAGTGCACTGACGCTTAGGAATTTAGCCAATTAGCATACAATATGTTTATAATATTATGTCTATCAGCCATTCAGAATAAAAAAAAAGACGTAGTACTTGTCCACCCCGCACCTTCTATGATTCGCTCCTAAACTGATGATGTATCCATATCAGCCAATAGCAAGGGATAAACAATGTTAAGTTTCATGATGTGCTAAGTGACGTCAAAATTTTGAACCAATAGCCATCATGAAAGCTTATGCTTTCCCTCTACAGTATCTCTTTCAATCTGTATGTTCGTGAGTTTGTTTCTTAGCGCATTACTGTATCGTGTTCCCATTTTTTTTTTACTTTGCTTGATTTAATATACCATACTTCACTGAAAGTTTAGTTGATTCTATGATTATCAAAACAATGCAGATCTTTTTGCTGCAGAAGACAGGGTAATCTGTTTGGCTGACTATCAAAATGTCTTAACAATAATCATAGACACACAGACCCAGGTTAACATAACCTTTTGTAACGGAAGTGAGGGCCAAAACCTTAAGAATCACGTAAAAACTACCCGACACTCCAAATCCGGAAATAAGCCGAATACTGTTGATACGTAATCAAGGCATGCAGCATCAGCCAAAAGAAAATCACGGGCAAAAAAGTGATGAAATCACAAAAGGGGCAGTAAAGCCCAGCCACAAGAGACAGGTATAGAGGACAGGGGATATAAAGGAAGGGGTAGGATGTAGGGCTTTACTCCAAAACCTGATAAAATAAGATGAAAGCAAAAAGTAGACGTAGAAGTCTTTTCCTCAATCAGTATAGAAAGCGAGTGCCATTATAATACGCACAATGCTAACCATTACCTAAAGAAATAGACACTGGCACTTCCTCAAGCAATACAATTTGAAGACATAGAGCAAATTTATACACTCAGAAGTGCGCAATCATATAAACGCAACGCTTCTTTGTGGGTAACTTTTTTTTTTCTTTTCTCTTTGTCGTCGAGAATAATACAGGTAAGTTCATTCCAATTGTTGCTACTGCTGTTGTGGAGACTAAAGTAATGTTCGACAAAATCCTGGGCCGGGTCAGTTGAACAAGTTAAAACAACAAGAGATGAACATTTATTTGTAAGATTTCCAGACAGGAAAAACTTAGAAGAGGCGAAAATGGAGATTCAGAAAATCAACAATATATCAGTAAATGAGAAGGTAAACTTAAACCAAAAATCAAAGTAGTCTATGTCCCGAAGGATGAAGATGACATTGTCGTTAACATTGTTAAGAAAAATCCATGGATAAGCAACCTCGTTTCTGAAAAGGACGACCTGAAAATTGTAAAGGAAATGATAGCCAAAAATGACAAATACAAAACACTATATCATCAAAATGCACACCACAAATACGAAAGGCTATCTATGATAGAGGTGACAAATTGTGTACACTGTATAGCCGTTGCAGAGTATACAACTGTTACATGCCCTATCAATGCTATAAATGTCAGGAATTTGGTCACAGCACAACAAACTGTAGAAATGACCAAGCTTGCCATAGATGTGGTGAAAATCACAAATCAAATAATGTGCTAGCAACATCTTCAAGTGTAAAAATTGTGCAAAGAAAGGCCATAGTAATACTAAACATAAAACATATGATAGCAATAAGTGCACATTATTATAAAGAATATGTGTCAAAGATGACAAATAGTACGGATCATGGTTTTGACTAATAATCTTGTACGCAATTTAATACAAGAATAAAGCAAATTTAAAAAAGAACTAAAGACTCTCCTATTCTGCAGAAAGACATTTATAAAATATAAGAAGCACCTTATTTTGAAAACGTACAAGAGAGGGATTGTCCCTGTGGAGGGCTGTACATAAAACCAAACAAAGTGAACAAAGTGAAAGTATTGGGTGGTACTGGAATCAGGCACTCTTGCCTAATTTTCACATCATCATCGGCGGTTCATCCAAACCGAAGCCTATTCAATATGCATATTCTAATGGCACTCACTTTCTATACTGATCGAGAAAAGACTCTTACTTCTACTTTTCGCTATCATCATAATTGATCAGGTTGCGGAGTAAAGCTCTAAGCCCAACCTTCCTTTGTATCCTCTGATCTCCATATCTGTCTCTTGTGGCTGGGTTTTACTACCCCTTTTGTGATTTCACCATATTTTTGCCCGTGATTTTATTCCTATTTTGCACTGCCAATGCCCTTGATCGAGAAAAAATTGGTAACAAAGGAATGGGGGTTATAATTCGCCAAACAGTTTTCCTAGACCTAAGTGGCTTCTCCGTGATTATGGTCATCTCAGCTCATTTGCTGCATAATTACAATATATATATATATATATATATATATATATATATATATATATATATATATATATATATATATATATATATATATATATATATATATATATATATATATATGTATATATATACATATATATATACACATATATATACACATATATATGTATATATATGTATGTATGTATGTATGTATGTATGTGTGTATATGTGTGTGTGAAAACATTCTAACTATTGAGGCTCTTTGTTTAGGGTAGGTCAACGATCGCGAAATCCAAAGCCACGTAGGTTGATTCAATGTGTGTGATCATTTTTAATTAAGATAATTGAGAGTAAGTCAGCCAGCTTCTCCTAACACCACTTGCTATTCACGTGCATTAAGAATACGGCGTCTCTTCTAATGTTATGAGCATTCCTTACCTGAGCATCAGGAAATTTGAATTTTGGGGGCTAATTTGAATGGCATACTGTAACTTTAAAATTTCATTATTTCAAAAAATAATCCCCGAAAGGCACCCTTCCAGAATATAAGCTTTCAGAAAAACTAGGTATCATGGCTGTCTCTGTTACCGTTATTGCTCCACAGATATGTTAGGGTCCCCCCCCACCCCCTACCACATCCCCTGAACGCCAAAATTCGATATCTGGATCTCCAGAACGGCTGAACAGATTTCGATGGTAGGTTACCTTTCAATAATGCACAGCTATATAAAAACAGAATTACGTATCCAATTGGATGTCAAAATGATGACAACAGCGACCTTAGTTTAGTAGGACACCTCTAATGCCAAAGTTCCATTCCAGTCAGCTGAATATTTCCAGAGTTATAAAGGGCCAAAGTCGGGGTTTTTGTGTACTTTGGGTGACTGGGCTTTATAATCGCCAACTACTGTAGTAGTTTTATATATATATATATATATATATATATATATATATATATATATATATATATATATATATATATATATATATATATATATATATATATATATATATATATATATATATATATATATATATATATATATATATATATATATATATATATATATATATATATATATATATATATATATATATATAAACCAGCCTCAACCTTTAAAAATTAATATTCCCTCGCATCAGGACCAAACACATAACTCGAAAGGGAAAGGCGCTATAAAATGATTCTCACAAGTCACAAATGAAGGTGGGATCCAAGTACCTGATAGTATCTAGGGATTTACCTTGCAGGCTGCATGCCTTCGCGTAATAGATGTTTTTAGTGAAATCCCAACATAGCAGTGGCTCAGCTGATATCAGCTGAGTATTTTATAACCTAGACTTGTTGGTAGTCCCTTTGTGCATATATATCCAGTATATATTTTCATGATGTTGTCTTGTAATATGTATATCATCCTATAGTTTTGATATATTTACTTTTCTATTTATCATGTGTTATGTGTAATAATAATGATTGTTGAAATATCATATGTAGTGTAATGTCAGATCTCAAAAGAGTTAGTGATTTAGATAACTTAACAATGTATTTTAGAATTAACATCTTTCCTGATAATATCGTAGTAGCGGGAAAGAGAGATTCTAGTTTTAGACCAGATGTGCCATCTGTCACCAGTTAAGATAGGAGAGTGCTTTGTTTTGGGTTACGCGATGACAGGTCAGGAATAACAATTGCTAATCCATTCTGGAAACGATCTCGGGTTTTTCGTTTTGTTTTTAAAACATGCCAGTCATAATTAGCCAGTTGCAGTCTGTTTGATCATGTAAAGATTTCTGTAAAAGCTTTGTTTCATATGAGATGAAGACGAATGATTTCGAAATGTTACATACATTGCTCTGATCACGTATTATTCTGATCACGTCCCATATGATTTTTTTCTTCGAATCACATATGCCCTTTTTAGAGTAAGAGCACATGTCTTGATCGATTACGTCACATTTTGTAAGATTGCAGTTCAAAACATTTTGCTTCCTTCTTCTAGAACTTTCTCTTGTATCTCATTCCCAAAATGCCTTAATGATGTCACTTGAGTGTTTCATGTGCTACTGGAATCCCCCAAAATTTGTTCATTCTGATTTGAGAGACCGTTAGAATTGGTTCTCCCCCCCCCTCTTCAAAAGAGAGTAATTATTAACGTAAAGTGTTAGTATGGTCACTAGTATTAATCTTAGCTTTTGAGATCTGAGTATAGGAAAAGTATATACATTTGGTAATGGCACCTGACAAAAAAGTGTGTTTTGTGAATCGAAAGCAGCTGCATGTCCTGTGATTTTACAAAGGTTTTCACAAGTTTGTGTAAGGTAAAGTTAATTTTACTTATTATTACCATTGTATAATAAGGTATATTAAGAGGAATTTTTGCCTAAGTGAAATTATTATTGATAAATCTTGTGTGTTCTTGTGGTTACAATCTCTTGATTTTTCACATTTTATATATTGGTGGTTTAACATTTATTTACCTAGCACTTTAAGTATTTCTTGATAATTTAACATTGCATACTTGGTTTAATTTTCATTTATTAAGATTTTCTTTTCAAATCTTGAGTAATTTTTTATAGTTTAAATTTTGCTTAACTTAATTTCTTGATAAATTAAAGTTTTGTAATTTAGTTTTGTTTAATAATTTAACTCAAGAATCAATTAAATTTTTGTGTTGTTTTCAAGTAGTAGTAAATTTTTCAGATTGTGAGTTGTAATTGTAAATTTTGAATTTAACAATAAATTTTTGTATTTAGTGTTTTTTAAAAAAAAAACA
>NC_089742.1:73511124-73613624 GCF_040412425.1 Macrobrachium rosenbergii | reverse complement strand
CATGCAAATGTTGGTACCCATTTAGTGAATGCGTTGCTATAATGAACGTCAGTGTTTGCCACGCTATCCATGGCAGTCATGCGTTTGATCGTATTTGCTATATAGCACCAGAAATGTTTAAAAGGTCATCAGGCAGTTAATGCATGTACCAATATACATTTTTAAATGCACCATACTAAGGTAGGAGCTGTTGTCTTTTTTATCATGATTAGTAGCAAAACTGATCTATGATGTAATTATTTCCTCCCTAACAAGAGCTCACGTTACACAACTTCGTTGCTTTATTTTAGAGTTCAGCGGTTTCTTAAACTTTACTTGAATTCTTGAAAGATCAAAGGTACTCGGGTAATCTTTTTAAGAATATGACTTTGATCGTAGTATGTGGGTTATATTAATTTTGATATTGGCGATTTTCAGAATAGTACATTTTCTAAGTATTAATATACAAACTTTTTGAGTGGTTTCTACGTATAGCGAAAATTTTTGAACTTTAAAAATGGCGTCAGAAGCAGAGTAGCATTGTAAAGTATGTTTGTTATACAGCCTTAATGCATAATTATGGTATGAAATGTACGAGATAATCTTACTCCAGATGGTTACAAGTTGTCAGTGGGTGGCAATCTATTTTGGGCATTGATTGGAGAAAAGTAACCCATGGTTTTTATAAGCTAATTATCCTTAAAGTAAAAAGATATCGTACCTATTTCAAGAAATATAGTTAACGTTCTCTTTATGGAGCTGCCGAGTAGTTACCCTAAGAACATTTTCCGCTGCCGTTGTTTTTCTGTTACAGGTTACAATTTGCTGGAGGAACCAGAATTCAAGAAAATGTGCAGACACCGGGCGGATTCGCGAACCTTTCAGTGTTAGGCTGATGTTTCTAGGGATCCAAGATGTCGACAAGATAGATGTAGGCTTCTATTCGTTTAATTTCTAAGTTTTCCATGCTGCACTTTTCATTAAAATCCTGATAGGTTTGTAAGTTAGGTTCTTCGGATAGCCTGCGTTCGTAAACCTACCATTTGCCTGTGTATTGTAATTGTTTTTTTTAATTAATAAATAATGGGTCTTTAGTTTTCAGTTCTTGACTACTTCCTCGGTATTTTTATAGAAAACAAAGTATGTGGAATCTGGTTTATCATCCATATAATTACAGATATTGAAGTTCAAAACTACTTAATTTAGAAGTATACCAGACCGTTTAACAGTACGGGCGTGTGACTGAATATGTACACTTGTGAATGGCTTAGATCAAATTTTAAAGGTAAGCAAATTAATGTAAGCCACCCTCATGGAAT
The DNA here is from genome assembly GCF_040412425.1 of Macrobrachium rosenbergii. Taxonomy (NCBI): domain Eukaryota; kingdom Metazoa; phylum Arthropoda; class Malacostraca; order Decapoda; family Palaemonidae; genus Macrobrachium; species Macrobrachium rosenbergii. The sequence continues at coordinate 73,612,326 of NC_089742.1, read as the reverse complement.
TGTTGAAAATTCCATTTGTTCAACACAGTGGAAATGTGGTTTGGGTATTAGCTGTGACCACTCAAATGCCCTTAGCTAATTTGTAGGACAACGAGCTGAAATATGACTCCATACTAATGAATAAATGTACAGTGCCAAGATCGCCGTTAAATGTATTGGGAGCAAAAAAATTGTAGATTACGTAATTTTAGTACTTAGAACAATGTGTAATTAGAAGGTAAAACTAAAATAAAATTATTCGTTTCATGGAGCTAGTACCCCAAAGAAATTATTTCCAATGATTGGCACGAAAATTTGAAAATGTGATGGTCAACTACACTTCAATGGACAAAGGTCTTAAGCCACGTGGCTAAATATAGGATTTAACGCAGGTGAACAGAATTTTAAGTTAGATTATAAAAAAAATTCTGGAATATTTCAGTTAAGGTACATGGTTAAATATAGGTTTTAACGCTGATGAAAAGAATTTTAAGTTGTATAGATTATAAAAAAAAATTATGAAAATCCTGAAACAACGAAGTTAAATTCATGTTGAAGTATTGCGCGATGTTTTTATTGGACGGGGAGTTTTTTTTTTGGGGGGTGGGGGCGGTTGGTGATGGAGTTCGTTTGGCAAACAAATCTGGTTGACCACATCAAGCAAAGTTTCTTTTACCAAAAACATTTGTTTTAACGATTTCCGTTTAATAGGTCACTTCGATTCTGGATAACCTCATTGGTCCCAGCGCTTTGCTTTTTTTTTATTTTCAATCTATCCTTGAAATCCCTGTAGGGTGGTAGTGCCGTCGGTGCACCTCATGCGGTGCACTGCAGGCATTATGTAAGGCTATTCGCAGCGTTCCTTCGTCCCCTAGCTACAACCCCTTTCATTCCTTTTACTGTACGTACCTTCATATTCTCTTATGTCTTTCTTTATACACTCTCCTATCAATTGTTTCATAGTCCAACTGCGAGGTTTTTTTCCTGTTACACACTTTTCAAACCTTTCCACTCTCAATTTTCCCTTTCAGCGCTGAATGACCTTATAGGTCCCAGCGCTCGGCCTTAGGCTTAAATGCTATATTTTATTCTATCCATGAAACTAATTTCTCAGGACTGGTTGTTTAGGATAGTAACTATTACGGAAACTATTGGCTTAGTGAGTTCGTGAAGTTGACACCGAACGGGAGATAAATGAGCAAAATAGTCGAACTTAGTAATCAAAGACGTTTGGGGGATTTTAACATTTCTGCCGTTAGGTATGGAATGCTTCATGAGGATGTATCATATGAAATGGTATTTTTGTTAATGGGTCTCCTTAATTGCTTTCGTTCCCGCTTATTACAGAAATGATAATGGTAAACTATTGAAGGAATTTGTAAATTAGTGAATGAAATAAAATGCAGGTTATAAAAAACGTATTGGTACATAGGCCCCATATTTTACAGATGAATTCTCAATACTGTTTTTAATAAACTGGTTGCTCTAGAGCAGAAAGGTTGTGGTAAAATGTTATTACCTTTTAAATATGTTTAGGTAATTGTAAAGAAACGAATCTGAGAAACTGGTACCTAAAATTATGGAGGTTACTTATCAGGATGATTGTCTTAGTTGCGTTTACCTCTTTCCAAATAAACTAAGGGTTTCTTTACGGGGACACATGTCGGGATGACGTTCTTTGAGGGGAAAAGCCGGAATGGAAAGAGAGTTGAGGAATTGGAATTGGAACGTAGAATTTTGTCCAAAAGCCAAGCGCTGGGACCTATGAGGTCATTCAGCGCTGAAAGGAAAATTGACTGTACATGAGGAAAGCCTTGCAGCTGCACTGTGAAGTAATTGTGAGAGAGGGTAGAAAGTCAGATGGAAGAAAGAAAATATGACGGGAGGTAGAGAAAAAGGAATGAAAGAGGTTGCAGCTAAGAGCCGAAGGGACGCTGCAAAGTACCTTAAGTAATGCCTACAGTGCACCACGTAAAGTGCACTGGCGTCACTACCCACCTACGGGAGAGTTGAGGAATTGCTTAAGCTGAGGATGACAGACTCAATAAAGAATTGCTTAGGTCGAGGAGGATAGACCCCAAGTGAGGCGCGAAAACAAATTGTTTAGGCCGAGGAATAACATCAACAAGTATAAACCCTTCGGCCCCTAGCTGCAACCCCCCTTCATTTCTTTCACTGTGCCTCCGTTTATATTCTCTTCTTTACTTTCCACCCTCTCCTAACAGCTGCGAGGTTTTCCTCCTGTTACACCTTTCAAACCTTCTTACAGACTTTTAATTTCCGTTTCACCGCTGAATAACCTCATAGGTGCCAACGCTTGGCCTTTGGCCTAAATTTTATATTCCAATTCAGTAAGCAATGCTGTAAATGAGTGAACAGCAAAATAAGTGATAGTGCATGACACGTGAATGATGGTTTGTGTTTATAGTTTAGGGAATGAAAACCTTCTGGTAGTGAACCGTGTGGCCTCATGCTGTCAGAGCACCTCACGTGGTGCACTGTAGGCATTACTTATGGTTCTTTGCAGCGTTCCTTCGGCTCCTAGCTGCAACCTCTCTCATTTCTTTTACTGTACCTCCGTTCATATTCAGTTTGACTCTCCACCTTCTCTAAAAATTGTTTCCTTGTGCAACCGCGAGGTTTTCCTCCTGTTACACCTTTCAAACCTTCTTACAAGACTGTCAATATCTCTTTCAGCGTTGATTGACGTCATAGGTCCCAGGGCTTGGCCTTTGGCCTAAATTCTGTTATCTATGGCATTTAAGGCCTTGTCCACACGATCGGTTACCGCCCGGCTGCGTTGGTCCTTCAACCGGCTCCATCCCCCCAGCATAATTGTCTTGTCCACACTTGCCTGTAGGTGAACTGAGTTGTTGTCTTGTTGGCTAGTAGCAAATGAGTGGTAGCCAGGCCCATGCACTATATATATATATATATATATATATATATATATATATATATATATATATATATATATATATATATATATATATATATATATATATATATATATATATATATATATATATATATATATATTATATATATATATATATATGTATGTACATATACTCATTACGTATTTTCTTGTAACTGGCAGCATCGTCGCTCCGTGTCAGGCTTCACAACATCGGTACTACCGGGTGCTCAACTACCAGTGTTGGAAATTTGCTGGTTTGTCCCTACTTTTTACCCGATGCCACAAGAGACAGATATGGAGGTTAGGGGATACAAGAGAATGGGTGGGGAGTAGGGCTTTACTCCGCAACCTGATAAATTATGGTTTAAGTGTACCTTAGTTTTACCAGACCACTGAGCTGATTAACAGCTCTCCTAGGACTGGCCCGAAGGATTAGACTTATTTTACGTGGCTAAGAACCAATTGGTTACTTAGCAACGGGACCTACAGCTTATTGTGGAATCCGAACCACATTATAGCGAGAAATGAATTTCTGTCACCAGAAATAAATTCCTCTAACTCTTCATCAACCAGCCGGAGACTCGAACTCGGGCCTGGCGAGTGCCAGTCCACAGCTGTACCGACTCGCCCAACGAAGAGCTATAAGTTCTGGTGAAAGTGAAAAGTAGAAGTAGGAGTCTTTTCTCAGTCAGTATTGAAAGCGAGTGTAATTATAATACGCATATTGAAGTGGCTTCGTTTTGGACGAGCCACCGCTGATGATGTGAAAATTATGCAAGAGTGCCTGATTCCAGTACCACTTAACATTGACCCAGCCCAGGTTGTTGTTGAACATTACCCTAGTCTCGGCAACAGCAACAATTGGAATGAGTTCGCGCATATTATTCTCGATGACAAAGAAGAAAAAAGAAGAAAAAAATGTTACACACAAAGAAGCGTTGCTTTTATATGATCACGCGCTTCTGAGTGGATAAAGTTGCTATATGTCTTCAAATTGTAACGCTTGAACAAATGCCAGTGTCTATCTCTTCAGGTATGGTTAGCGTTGTGCGTATTATAATGGCATTCGCTTTCTATACTGATTGAAAAAAAGACTCCTACTTCTACTTTTCGCTTTCATCATAATTTATCAGGTTGCGGAGTGAAAACCAAAACCACAGGTGAAATTCAACGTGTGTGATAATTTTTAATTAAAACAATTAACAGTAACTCAGCCAGGTTCTCCTAACACCACTTGCTATTCACACGCATTAAGAAAACGGCGTCTCTTCTAATGTTGTGAGCAATCCTTACCTGAGCATGGGAGCATCAGGAAATTTGAATTTTTGGGGCTAATTTGAATGGCATTCTGTAACTAATTATCAAGGCTGCGTCTTTTACCGTTATTGCTCCACAGGTATGTTAGGTCCCTCAACCACCCAGCCCCAACCACATCCCCTGAACGCCAAAAATCTACATCTGGATCTCCGAAACGGCTGAACGGATTTCGATGAAATTTGGCATGATCAGAGACCTTAGTGGGAAAGCTCTAACGCCAAAGTTCCATCCCGATCGGTTGAATATTTCCAGAGTTATAAATTAGGGCCAAAGTCGGGGTTTTTGTGTACTTCCGGTGGCTGGGCTTTACTAACCGTCAACGACCGTGGCAGCTTCAAACTTTCATATCATGAAATAACAAAAGAAAGATAGGCTAACTTTAAAAAGTAATGACATTATTGATGATATAAACAAGAAGATAAACCTGTAGATTGAATAATAATAATAATAATAATAATAATAATAATAATAATAATAATAATAATAAAAAGGAGTACTTAATCCATACTAAAATGTAGCGTTATACCACATCATTGATGTAAGCGATGAAAGTCGGTCATGTAGCTTTATAATATGATACGTAACAAGAAAGTGCAATATCATCTCGACGTGTACACCTCTTTTATTTACTTTCAAAACGCTCCTTCCTCATTCTCCCTTAGCTCTCCTATCCACCCCTTTCTCTTTTTCTAAACGGGCTGTATTTGCGAGTTTAGTATGCGGCTGAAGTAAAGCAGATCGGTTTAATATTGCATAATTGAAAACGCTGGCTTGCAAGGCAAATAGCGGGTTATCGAAAATTTAACCTTCTTTCCGGGTCTAGGCAGCTATATTACACAACAGTAATGGTTAATAAAAATTGCCAACTCTACAAACGTACCTTCACTAGCTTGTGAAGGACAAAGGATTCCTTCAGAGAGAACTTGTATAATAGGTTTATCCTGCAGAGTAAGGAGAGAACTAAAATTAATTTGAATGAAAGATGAATGACAAAAGAAATGAAAATTAATTATGAAAACTATACTTTTCCCATGGTGTCTTCGTGTTCCTTAAATAAAGAAAATTGAGACTGAAATAAAACAACAATAAAAATAAAAAAAAAAGAACAGAAATAGAAAAATTCCCTAAAAGCTGATCAACTTGCTCATAATGCCGGTACTGTGATTCGTCATGTCTTGCATCACGGCGGTCACTAGTCTCTCCCTCCCTCCCTCCCCCCGTGGCGCCACGCAGTCGAGGAAAAGCTGGAGCTAAAATGTGAAGTTTCACTCTCCTGTTCCTCCATCGCCTCCTGTCCTGCTCGAACTGCATGCCCGTGTCTACGCAATCTGTCTGGGATCAGTTTGTTGCCGACAGTTTCAAAACACTTTACACTGCGGATCCATTTGTATCAGCACGCAATAGATTAGTGTAGACATCAAAAACCTTGCGATTTGTTATGAAAAATGATAGGAAAAAGAAGGTATGAAATCGGTGATATAAGGAAGCCAAGGCCTGAAATATTGCAAAAGAAAATGGCAAAGATTAAGATTGTTTGTTTTATTTGCATTTTTTGCCACATGGTGTTCAGTATAACGGTTATACTACAGACCAGCCAGGTTGAGAAATCAGAAAAAGAGTGCACTTACGAAACTATCGTTATAAGAAAGAACCAGGCAGTGGAAAACGCGAACTACTTATGTCATTTCAAACTTGCGCTGATAAACACCTTTTTCCCCAGGGAAAGGGCGATCATCGAGTATCATAAACAGCCTGCGTCTTTGGAAAAAGATGGTAAGAGGAATAATTATCGTCCAAAATATGAAAACATTGTCCATTCATTTTTCTTTGGTCAAAACACCAATGATGGGAATGCAAGTATCCTCGGTATAAATCCAAAACTAGGAGTTCACAACAGGAATTTTACAATGCATGATGTCCAAAATGTCAGTGATTCTGCATCCTTGCAGCACAGGACGCCATTGCAAGAGAGCAGCCTAGGGGCTCGTCTAAATCAGTATTTAACCCAACCTACTACAACTTGTAAGCGACTGGCAAGAATTGGAGGAAGGTCTTGCCTTGGTGCTTACGATGGAAGTAAGGTAATTAAGCTACAACTTGTAAACGTTTCCTTTGTTGACACCCTATATGTTCAAGTATGATCAGCCACATGACTTCTTGAGCCCTTGATAAGACAAACATATTTCACTGATTAAGTTAGCAATTTCAGTGTGTGCATGCAGCATATGAGATGAAGGGATTAGCTTGATTCGTTTTGCTGTTCAGTTCCTTGTGCTTAAAGAACTCTGTACCTTATTGTATTCAGGAAACTGTTTGGAAAAATGATTATACCCTGTAAAGAAGATACTATGCACTGTAATATTTATTTACATATTATAAGAGTCGACCTAGTAGGTGGTTACCTTGGTGGTTACAAAGCGTCCGAGCTAAAAGCGGAAGTATGGCAGTATTTTTTGAGGAAGAATTTAATCATGGATTTTTATCTGGTAGTCTTTTTACACCTACGAGCAGCTTATCGATATTAGTGCGTGTATACACACACACACACACACACACACACACACACACATATATATATTATATATATATATATATATATATATATATATATGTAATGGATATATATATATGTGGATGTATGTGTGTTTGCATGTGTATGTTCCACATACACTCTGAAACGCATTGAGCAATTTCAGCCAAACTTGGTATACATAGGACTTGCTATCTCGAAAAGAACACTGTGGGGGGAAGACATCACTAGCACCAAAGGGCACCAAAGGGGGTTGGGGTGGAAGGGCTTCCCTAAAACGGGGCTGGCTATGCCTGTAGATTTAGAAACTTTACAAATTTGTCATACCTAATTTCGGCATACATATGACTTACTATCTGCAAACGAATACAGTGGGGTAAGACATCAATGACACCAAAGGGGTGGGGTTGGGACAGGGGTGACAGAGAGAGAATGAGAGGGAGAGAGTGAGAGGAGAGGAGAGTGAGAGAAAAAAAAGGAGAGAGAGAGAGTAGAAAGGGTATTAGGAGAAGAAAGAGGGAAAGAAAGGGATGGTTGGAGAAGAGAGAGGAGGAGGGAGTAGAGGGGGTGTTATGGAGAAGTAAGTATTTAGTTTTAAGACCACTGAGCTGATTAACAGCTCTCCTAGGGCTGGCCTGGATTAGAATTTTACGTGGCTAAGAACCAATTGGTTACTTAGCAACGGGACCTACAGGTGGAATCCGAACCACAGTATAGTAGAAATGAATTTCTATCACCAGAAATAAATTCCTCTAACCTAACTCTTCATCAGCCGGGGAATGAACTTATCGAATGACAATCTGAAGCTCAACCGACTCAGCCAAAGTTATGGGAAGAAAGGGGAAAGTCAGGGAGGGTTGGAGAGAGAGAGAGAGAGAGAGAGAGAGAGTGGGAGGGAGAGGAAGTGAGAGAGAGTAGAGGGGGTGTTAGGGAGGAGAAAGAGGGAAAAAGTGAGAGGGAGTTTATCAGTTGTCATTCAGAGTTTTTCCGGGCAGTGCTGGGTTGCCAGCTAGTATATATATATATATATATATATATATATATATATATATATATATAATATATATGGATGTATGTACATATGTATGTTCCAGCATCATTCTGAAACGCATTGAGCAATTTCAACCAAACTTGATTATGACTTACTATCTGGAAAAGAATACTGTCGGGGTAGGCCATCACTAGCACCAAAGGGCACCAAAGTGTGGGGAGGACTTCCCTGAAACGGACCTGGTTCTGCCTGTAAACTTAGTAACTTTACAAATTTATCATACCTCATTTTGGTATACATATGACTTACTATCTGGACAAGAATACTGTAGGGGTAAGGCATCAATGGCATCAAAGGGGGTGGGGGTTGGGAAGGGGGGTGACAGAGAGAGAGTGAGAGGGAAAGGAAGTGAGAGGAAGAGAGTAGAGGGGGTGTTAGGAGAGGAAAGAGGGAAAGAGACAGGGATGGTTGGAGAGAGAAAAAGAGAGAGAGAGAAAGAAAGAGTGAGAGGGAGAGGGAGTGAGAGAGAGAATAGAGGGGTTATTTGGGAGAAGAAAGAGGGAAAGAGACAGGGAGGGTTGGAGAGAGAAAAAAAAAGGAGAGAGAGAGAGAGAGAGAGAGAGAGAGAGAGAGAGAGAGATACAGTGAAAGGGAGAGGAAGTGAGAGAGAGAGAGAGAGTAGAGGGGGTGTTAGGGAGAAGAAAGAAGGAAAGAGACAGGGAGGGTTGGAGAGAGAAAGAAAGAGGGAGGGAATGAGAGAAAGAAAGAGTGAGAGGGAGAGGAAATGAGAGAGAGAGAGGGAGGAGAAAGAGGAAAAAATGAGAGAGGGAGAGGAAGTGAGAGAGAGAGCAGAGGGGGTGTTAGGGAGGTGAAAGAGGGAAAAAGTGAGGGAGACAGAGAGAGAGAGAGAAAGTTTATTGGTTGTCATATGTACTAGCTGATTAACCCGGTGCTGCCTGGGGATAACTCTGAAATACATGTAACTTGGAGTGCAGTTGCCATGAAGTTCTTTGTTTTAAAATTTTCAGGGAGTTATACAATGTTTACAAATTTACTGCTTACCCCAATCCAAATATTGACAATTCAGTATATGGCTGTCTCTTGAAGATGATTATTGTGGCTCAGTCACAGGATTCAAAAGCTTTGTTTGTTATCTGTATGGACTGCAATGCAAAGCACAGTGAGTGGCTTATTTCAAATTCCACAGATAAACATGGTCGGTCACCTCTTGTATTCTGTGTGTCCTCCGATTTTTTCCAGTTAACTGAGAAACCCACGCATATTTCTGGTAAATGATTAGACCTCATATTCACAGATGTTTCAGCTGTTGTCAAGCCAAGGTCTGTAAGTATAAAGGCACTTCCAACCAGTAGTGACACACATATCTGTCAATCAGTATATTCCAAATGCCACCATTGGGAAAGCAGTCTGGCTGAAACCTAGAACCGACTGCATAACTGAAGCTTATCAGGCACTTACTATTTCTGATGAAATGCTGATGGGTATTTTAGTCATTGTGTCCCTAGAAAGGTCATCAGTTCAGGACAAATGACCAGCCATGGTTTGAGCTTACTATGACAAATAAACCAAATTCAGTGCAAAATTGTTCACATGAAAATTGCACCATTTTTGTTGAGTCCTCCCATACTGCTAATAGAATTTACAACTTAGCTGAGAGGAATTACAATAATTCCTTAAAGAGGAAACTTCAAGGAATTACTCAGCCTCATCTGTGGTGGACCAAATTAGTATAATCTATCTTCAGGTCAGGATTGTCTTCCATTCCACCACTACTAACAGATGATGGTAGATTGGTTACTGGCCCTAAGGAAAAGGCTGAACTGCTTCATCGAGCTTTTGAAGCTAAGCAATCAGTTGAGGATGTCTCTCTCCCTGATACTTGTCATTCTGAACCTATTCTTACAAAATTGGCAATTTGCTCTGTGGATGTTGAAAAATTCTTGATAGCTGGGGTGGAGGAGATTCTCAAGGTTTCTTCACTTTGTTTTTGCCTTAGCACAGGTACTTGCTGTTTCCTCTGTCATGGGTATCACTTCTAGCTATTGCATGAATCTGTTTTGCAGCAAATATGCATCAGAACCCACTGGATGGTGGTAGGGCCCCCATTATGTTGACATGAGGATGTCCGAATCATTGTTAGGGATGTGGGAATTTTCCAGTGCCAGATTTCAGGTATTAGATGGTCTTGTTTTTTTTGCCACCTGAGGCAGTGTTTTCCATATGCCAGATGAATCCTGATGGATGTGAAAGTCCTTGGATGAAGTCAAATACCTTTTTCTGGAAGGATCTTGGTATCAGGGCAGGGTTGTCCCATGTGGTTTCTCTGAGGACAGTTTGGTGTGTAATGCCAAAAGGGATGTCTTCCTGCCATATACTCGTGATCAAGGTGCAGTTATCTGAAAATTTGGCTTCATCTTGTTATAGAATAAGTTTGAGGATATTAATCCATCTCTAAATACATGGCTTAATTTGACTGAAAATTCTGGTATTTTGTTCCAGTTTACGCTTATTTCATCCTATGACTAAATCTTCATCCAGAGTACCAGAGTGCATAAATAACACTAATCGTCCTTTCTGGGTCACAGAGTACTGCAACTGAAACAGGAAAATCTGACATTTTTTCTCAGGGAAGCTTACATGACAGAAAATCCTGATATCTTTACCATAGGTATTTTCCTTGCTAGAGATGCGTTGGGTGGTGCACTCAAATTTGGTGGTGGCTGAGAGTCGTCTTGCTGTCAGGTGGATTATGTGTCCCAATTTTTGGTTAGGGTGTGGGTGAGTGGTTGATGATTTGTATGGATGGTAAAGGGTGTACTCTCGAGTAGGTACCTGAAATTTCTGGTGCTTAAATACCCAGCAAGAAGTTCTCTGTCAAATATACTCTATTGTTTCTCAGCTAGTGTTAGTTTTCTGCTGAAAAATCTGAGCAATAAGGTCATCCCATTGATTGACTGTTCAAAGACTGCTCCTCTTGTAATTTTGCTTGCATCTGTTGTGAAAGTGAGTTTGGCCTGGGATTTGGAAAAGAAAGGGTTGTAATGTTATCTAGGCATCTTTGTTTGTCCTGAAAGCATCTAATTTGGTGGGTTCTCAGTTGAGAGTGTTGGTGTTTCTGCTGAGCCCTGAAGGCCAAATGTCAAGTATTGAAGGTGTAGTTTCCAGCAGAGTGATGATTGCTGTTTTTGGGAAGTCTCCTTGATGTACTTGGATATGGAAGTATCTCTTTATTAGGTCAAACTAGGAGAAGATTTTTGTCCTGTGGAGGGCGGAGGGATGTTGGCCATGTTTGGGAGTGAGCAGTGGTTTGCCCTTGTTTGGAGGTTGAGGTTCTTGCATCCTCTGGTTTCTTTTCTGTGTGTAGTAGAGAGGCCCACATCCTGTGGTCCTTTTGGCAAAGGCCCGTTTTTTTCCATATCCTTTGAGATCTTCTTCACAGAGAATAGTCTCTCTGGGGGCAGGGGGAGGAACTTGAGTAGACAGAGGCCTGTGTTGTCTTGATGTGGTAATGTATATCATGATTTGCATGATATACATTACCACATCAAGGGATGCGAGTATCTGTCAGGGTTCAGGCTGGAAAGCATCGTGGAATGCCTGAAGGAGGGGGTGTAGGTTCATGAGTCCTACTGAAGATATGGGGTGTTACTTGGTCAGTGGGGGCCATCTGAAAAGACGCGATGTCCAGGAGATAGCAGTGTGTGATGTCTGTGAGAAGCCTACAGTATCTGAGGATGTTGGTGCCTAGCAGGGGTGTCTGGATTTTCACAATGATGAAATCCCTTCCTTATTTCTTACCCATGAAGTGGATGGAGAGCCATCAGTGTCTGTTCGATGTTATGCGGCTTGATGTCTTGTGGATGACATCAGTCTTACTTCAATGCTGGCAGTATGGGCTTGAAGGCGCTTGTGTCCACTGGGAACCTCCTGCAAAGGGCATGGTCAGTGACATAAATCCTGGGAGAATCTGTTGTGTCAGCCACTGTTATTTTCTTGGGTTGCCAGCTTTCTCATTTTTTTCCAGCTGCATCTGGGGATGCAGTTCTTGGCTGCCTTCCCCAATTTATGGTTTTGTATGCAGAGCACTGGTGGGTGGGGGCGCCGTCTATCTTGGCTTGAATAGGCGCTTCTGCATGGTATTGCCTTGTCTTATCTCCTTGGTTATGATTCATTCATGTCTTCTCTGGCTTCACAGATGGTGTGGCTGTTGTGTTATGAAGTCTTGGAGGCATCTAGTGACTTATCATCTTTTTTTAGTAGTTTTGTCATGGGTGTGCCCCTGGCATTAGGGAGGATAGCTCAGACGTTTGTTGGCAGGTGGCACAGACATTTTTCCCTCCCAGGTCCACTTTCTTTGGTTTTCCTTCTGCATTGAGTTCTGGCAATGTCAGGAGAGAATGGAGTTTGACCATAGGATGCCCTCACTGCCATGTCCCCCCGTAAAGTGTGCAGCAAGTCCCCCCCACCTCCCACACACCCATCCTCCAGCCAATCTCATCGACTGGACCATGGAAATCGCAATGCCCTGGAACTTGACACAACGGCCCCAACAGACAACCAGTCAGAATTCTGTAATCCATCTGTTGTAATGACTTGTGTACTTTGTATCTCATTTCAACACTTGTAACTCTGAACAAATAAAGCCCATAAATGTGATTATGATGTAGATGGCGATGAAGAGGACAAATCAGAAAGGTATGAAGAAAGTGAAAATTAAAAGGAGGAAAAATCATATGAGGACAGCGAAGCCGAAGAGGACGATTGGGATGAATATGAAGAGGAGGAAAACTAAAGGAAAGTAAGAAGAAAGAAACAGGGGGAACAAGTCACAATGAACCAAGAAGAAAGAAACAGGAGGAGCAAATCCCAATGAACCAAGACTGTGAAGGATTTTGACTTTTTGCAAGTTGATCCTGCTGTTGCGTCTTTTTCCAGATGGCCTTGCGATCTTCTTGGTCCATTCGGTAGGGTTGACTGCTGGATGGGTGTTGGCTGCTGTTGTACCACGCACTCCCCCCCAAAAAAAATCTAACAAATTGGAGGTCCTCCCATCTCCCACACACCCATCCTCCAGCCAATCTCATCGACTGGACCAAGGAAATCGCAATGCCCTGGAACTTGATGCAACATCCCAACAAAAAGCCAGTCAGAATTTTGTAACCCCATCTGTTGTAATGACCTGTTTACTTTGTATTTCATTTCATCACTTTTGTAAATCTGAACAAATCAAGCCGATAGAACAGTACATCTTTATTTAAACTGTGTTTAATCTTTATACTTTATTTAACTTTACTAAACCTTTTCATCAGTTATCATATAGAAAAATACTATCCTTCTAGGTCTTCTCCTTAATAATAATAACAATAAATAATAACATAGTTAAAAAGATAGAACCCCTGTATGCCACTATGCTTATATCTCGCCTTCTCAGCCTGGCGTATAAGTTTCTCCGTTCCAGCAAGTAGGTGAAAGGCACCTGGGGTCCTCGCAGGGAATATTTATTCCCAAAAACGGGTCAACCTCTAGCGCCATTACCCTCCTGTCAATGGTAGCCACAGGTACTTAAATAGTCCTACAATAAACAACCTCAGTTCATGAGTTTAAAGGTTTAGTACACATTACTGAGGTCTTTAGTAACCTTTCTACCTATTCCTGCCTAAGTAGTTTTAGTAATGCCCTTGAAAATTGGACAATCACATTAGTAAACCAAATAAAAATGTAGAAAATAATTGCAGGTGTGTGTGTGTGTACGTCAGGCCTAGTATCTCATCAGTTACTTTAAACTTTTCCTTACTTCACTTAATGTTATATCTGAAAATTAATTTGTTACTTGTATATAATATAAGTTGCATATATTTTTGCAAATTTATATGACAAGTCCCTGTTTATTTTTAATGTCAAGGAAGGAGCCCTACAACCAGAGCTATAACTTAAGCACCTACTGTATGAACACATCCTCGTTATGTATATTTTTCTGGACTATGAAATTTGTACTAACTTTTTAGATTTTAAAATTTTCGTTTTAGGCAGTAGTTTTCCAATAATTTTCAGCTGTGCTCTGCAATATATCAGAATGCTGTTCCATTGTGATTCTAGAGTAGCCTGAAGCAGAAGACAGACTGGTGGCTGAGACAGCTGTCAGCTGACAAGGAAGAACAAATCAACATTTCAAGACGAGACTGAGCGAATTTAGCTACAATTTGACGCCAAATTATGAAAGTTCATGACTGTTACTTTTTAGTTTTAAATCCCCGTGCTTTGGGACAGTATGGTATTTAGAACCCCAACCCTAGCATCAATTAGCTTATGTGAATATTATAGTGTGTTGCTTTCTCAGGTCTCCGGGGTTAAGTGAATGAATCTACTACATAGTCGTAATATTTGTCATGCAATTATTATAACCAGTGGCCCAGCTTATCCCAGAAAGTGTTTTATGTATGAATGCAGTTACTTCTTTGTCTCTACAGCTTGTGTGCATGGATGATGACGTAAGGCCTAAACCTACAGACTGCCTTGTGTACTCATTTGGTGTAGGCAATGATTTTTCCTTTGACAACTGCATGCAGGTAAGGCACTCTACTTTCATGGTACATTTATACATGATAGAGAAGGAGAGTATTATCAACATGTACTTGACGACACAAAATGTGTGATAATCATCTTATTTGAGATTAAAGTTTAGAAAGGCCGCAGAAAATGATTTGGTTACATCAAAATGACGTTACAGAAAGTGGAAACATAGTCATGTATAGCACTCTCAGAATTCATTTAGTATCATTGTAACACTTTCCTAACTTGCCATATAAATACCAAGGCCAATAGCATGACCAATCAATGCCCTTATATATCTAGGTCCTATTATAACTTAAAAGTACGAGAAAAAGTGAAACCTCAATGCTAGCGAGGTGGAAGAACTAGCTCTTAAAAGATGGGACATAATAGAAAGACTGGAATCTGAGAGAACAAAAACAAAAAAAGCAGTCACTGAATTGAATGCTAAAAGGAATATTGCATCCGACAGAATAAACATGGAAAGTTGAGCAGGGGCCAAAATAACAGAATTGAAAAAAGACTGCAGCAATGCTTAATATAATACAAAAATTAAGAGAGAAGAAGGCAGAGAGAAAGGAAGGGTCAGTTAATTATATCTTAAATCCTGTTGAAAAGAGAAATAAGCAGTAACCCCCCACCCCCCCAAAAAAAGGAGGGGAAAGATTCCAGATATGACAGATAAGGAAAGCATCAAAACAAAACACCCCTTAGTTAAGACCAGATTTCGTAACTTGAATTTATGCCTTCCTCAAGACAAGTCGAAAGTAACAAGAACGCGCAAAATGCTGATAGATGTGGAGGAACGAGTGAGTTTTCCACTAAACAACTGAGAAAAAGTGAATGAGAAAAGTAGAAAAATAAGGAAAACCGTCTCAAAGGAAAAAAGGAAACTTACTGATAAGATAAATAAGAGATTTAAAAGAAATCAGTGAATTATTTAATGGTACTTTTGATTTAAATCTGTCATCTGTCTACCAAACAGAATAAGTAATTTGCAGCATCAAATGAACTACCAAGAGTGAGACAGCCTCTGAGTTTACTCCACACAGTCTTACCTGTAACTTCCTGTCGACTTTATGTAATTACCCTGAGTTTTTATTTTTTTTTAATTTTGCTACCATGAGAAGTTTGTTTGATCAAAACACTGACAGGGTAGATTTATCTTAAGTAAGTAAAAAGAAGTTTACTGTATGTGTCACGAGGATAAGAATGGCATGTTTTCTGAATAAAATACAACTTTTAGATTTTACGAGCATCTAAAGCAAAAGTAAAAGCTATTAACTTTTACGATGAGACAAACGACTTGGGGTGCACATAAGGAAGATAAAAAAAAAATATTTTCAAATATAAGAAAGAGTAGGAATGAAATAAGTTAAAACACAACCGGCCTAGGGGTAAGACAGCAAAGAGTTAAGATAGATACAGCTGAAATAGATTTAGGGCAAGTATATTTAGTGTATTTATAGGCGACACCGGAGGACATATTAGTACACAGCTAATCTTTTTACTTTAAGCAAAGTGCCAATATATTCTCCCTTGAAGAGAATACGAGGCTGATCTCTTCCTCGACTACGACATGGTTACACTACACCCTATTATAAAAATTACCATAGAGAAAGAGAATAACTGTCTGTTATTCATAGACAGTCAAGTTTTGAGACAAGAGGATTCTTTTAATGACACGATTTTTTTTTAGGATAAAATTTTTACAGGACTCGGATCAAATTTTTACGATAGCTATTATTTTAATCTTCAAAGTAATTCCATTTCTACACTTCTTCACAGAGCGCTGGTCCTCTCATCAAACTGGAATGCCTTTCAAAATGAAATTTTATTTTTAATTAATTTCTTTAAAGGCAACTGTTTACCACAACGGCTAGTCTATAAAAAGTTGTATGTTACTAAATAAACACGTTTCTACAAGACCTAATGTTTTAACTGTAAAAATTGTTCAGGAACATTTCCCAACCGTTAAAGTCATCTTCATCCAAAAATCCCCTTACCTTCGGCACTTTGTTAAAGTAAAAGATCAGCTGTGTCTGGTGTCGTCTATAAATATACTTGCCTTAAACGTATTTCAATTGTATTGATCTTAACTTCTCTTGTTGTCTCAAAAGACTAGGTCGGTTGTGTTTCTTTTTTGTTTCATTCCTACTTTTAGTTATATTTTCTTTTACAGAAAATTAGTAACTCAGAATCGTAAACACTTATTCATATCGACGCCTGCAGAAATGCTGAAGCTTAAACAGAACAGCTTTTCTTTGCAGGACTATGGTTGTGAAGTCCATTCGTTTGACCATGACGACGACCATGAAGTCTACGACTACCGCCAAGGACCGCTGGCCTTCTTCCACAAAGCTAGGATTGGATACAAGGACGGTTATTTTAGGTAAGCTGCTATCTGCAAAAAAAAAAAAAAAAATCTACGTGCTACCATTTCTCTTAAATGGCTGTAGAATGGATACCAACAAAACAAAATTAAGCCAAATTTTGTATAAACAACCGATGCGCGATGAAAATGCTTTTAGTGTACTTTTCAATTCTGGTTGATTATGGGGAACATAATTTTGTTGCTCTACATGCTGCATCTATTCTGTCTGGGATTATTACAGATTGTTGAGTAAATAGTATAAGTTTAATAATTTTGTTTTTTAAAATAAAACAGGGAGGGGCCATGGGAGTGGATCAGTTATGACCCCGCCTTCATGCTAATTTTGTTGAGTAAATATTTTGTAATATAAGTTTGATAATTTTGTTGTTAAAAATAGCCCAGAAGGGGGCCAGGGGACTAGATCAGTTATTACCCTGACTTCATGCTAATTTTGATTTTTGTTGTCACAGAAAATCTCGAGTGAATACGAGGCTCACTGGAAAATAATCCAAACACACGAAAGCTAGCACACCTTCCACGTAAGTGGAATGAATATTTTCAAGTAGCTCTTGCAATGCTGAAACTTTAGATAAAGTAATGTTATTGAAATCTGGATGTTGTTGCAAAATTATTCATGCATATCTTCATACTCTCAATTTTATGAGACATGTATATACCCTGTCTGCATTGCATATTGTAAAATACAATTATTTTTTGAAAATACAGAGTCAAATATAATACCAAGAGATAACGGTGATTGCGATTTTACCTACCGTATGTGGTAAGCAATATACTAAAGATGGTTAGAGATATCAGATGCCTCAGGCAGTTATAAGCTAATTGATTCATGTAGTTTTATGAAACATCATCAGAATGCTAGAGATGAGTGTATTTAATTTAAAGTGATCTTCCAGATGGCATTTTTTTTTATAAAACATTCATCCAAGTCATACATATGCACAGATTATCCCATTCAAAATCAAATAACACTCCTTAGATAACTGGTGAAAATGAACATAAATACGGTTGAAATGAAAACGCACATATCATGAAAAAGACTATTTCCTAGTGAATCTGCAAGCCCCACAATTAACATTAACAGCTTAATTTTTCATTATTCTGTGATGAAAATAGTGCCCATCCCCATCTCGGCACACTGAAAGGAACAGACCGAATAAGTTTCTTAGAGTTGGTTTACTCCTACTCTAATCACTGAAGTAATTTAGAACAAGGTTAATATTGGAAAGCTTGAAAAGCATATTCTGGTATGTGAGATATCTTTCACGGAAAGGAACTGGTTAGTGGTAATTGCCATGGAAGGAGTAGTTCCTCATTGGATGGGTCGATATCGTACTCAGCTAGCACTCTCCTAGGCCCGCGTTCAATTCTCCGGCTGGCCAATGAAGAATTAGAGGAATTTATCTCTGGTGATAGAAATTCATTTCTCGGTATAATGTGGTTCGGATTCCACAATAAGCTGTAGGTCCCGTTGCTAGGTAACCAATTGGTTCTTAGCCACATAAAATAAGTCTAATCCTTTGGGCCAGCCTAGGAGAGCTGTTAATCAGCTCAGTGGTCTGGTTAAACTAAGGTATACTTTCATGGAAGGAGTAGCATGAAGTCAAATAGTGGATGCTAGAACTGTTTCTGACTATAATCGACGCATTTTAAGAATATCATTCGGCCACGCCCCCTTCCCCTGGCACCGTGGATAATGCATGACATTATCGTACCACAATCTCAGATGATATCAGTTGCTTCTTGGCTAGGATACTGATAACATAGAAACCCCCACGCTCCACACAGCTGGAGATGGGTAGAGGAGTCCGATTCACGATAAGGACAGCACTGCCAGCCATATTCGTGAGTAATATCATGAAAGAGGGGAGGGGATTAAGCTGGGGTGGTGGGGTTGGGTAGGGAGGATGTGGGCATGGCCGAGTGATATTCTTAAAATGCATCAACTTTTTTGTAATAAAAAAACCACTGCTCTCTGTGCACACACACACACACGTACATATTGATTGGATTTATTGGTAGGGTCTTGTGCTAAAGCTGCACTAGGCAGAATTCTTAGGGGGGAAACAATGTCCTAGGTTCATACACAAGTGTTGAAGGCTGCACCTCCCCTGGCCCTTGTGTCATATGTAACTATTTCACTTTAAAGAAACAAGCTTTATTTTCATTCTAAGGAATATCTTCAGAAATGAGTTTCCAGTCCCCTTTCGACTTCATCACTTTATACTATTTTGCACTGAGAGATTGATTAATATTCATAACGGAATGGAGCTGGATCTAGTGTATAGCAAGGGTGTCACAATAATGGTAAGGTCTCTGTGCTTTACTTTTATTTAAGAGATAAAAGGAAAATAAAAATGGCACTAGAATAGTCCTAAGCAAAAGAAAATAACGTAATGGACAATCAAGGGAATGAACTCCCTTTTCAAGATGGAAATAAAAGCAAACTTAAACATATCTGCTTGCACCTGACAGGTAGACAAAAGAAGGGAGAAGCAATAAGACTCTTAGCGTCTGAGGTCAGTACTTTATTTGCAAATCTGTGTATCCATGTACATGGCCCTACACCTTTTGCCTTCATCCCAAGTCAACTGCCTTTCATAAAATCTGTACATTTTATATATTTCTTTTGAGATTAATGGATCAAGTGTAATCATTCATTGACTGATATCCTTGCAAAAGCTTTCTCTATAAAGCTGGACTCGATGATATTTCCTTCTCGCATATTATTTGAATAAACTTTTTTTTTTCCTACCCAGTTGATTGTAAGACTGTTTTCACTAACATCTACGAAAATTCATTTGTGCATATCTTATGCATTTTTATGCTGTTGTAATTTCTTTTCCAAAGCTTTTCCAGTTTGACCCATAAAAAGCTGTCTCAGAACTTACATGTTTCATTGTATTATTGGTCAGTGTTGCATTAACACCAAATTTCCTAAGAAGATGGGGAATATCTTGGAAATTATTACTATATATATATGTATGGAAGCACAGGCAAAGTTTTTGTATTGTAAGTTTCTTTGTTATTATCATTAAAGTTTTTTTTACTGCCCTGAATGCATTGTCTAATACAGAATCAAGACATTTTAATGTCTTGCCTATTCTTATGTAAAATGGTACATCTGCCTGTTATACGCAGATGTATCACAGGGAAAATGAAACACTGGGTGTTAATCCTGACTCCTGTGTCTTTATATAAGACATCTTTTAGAGTAATGATATTTAGTGGTAAAACTTCACAATATATATGCCAGGGGGACAGTGCAAACAAACGCACTGACGGCTGGAAACCAAATATTCACACCTGGCAGGTAGGAGGATGAGGGGGAGGAACAGCAAACTTGTTAGCATCTGAGGTCAGTACTCTATTTATGGATCTATTTATCTATATGGATGGCCTCCGTCCTTTCCAACAGGAAATTTTACTCTTAAAAATTCTGTTATCGCAATGGGTGACCCTTCATCTCCAGTTTTAAATGATTCGCATATGAGTCTTTTGAAAGCAGAATATCAATCAGAATTTTTCCATGCAACGTAATAAGGTTCAAGTAAGTTCACAATATGTCCTTGACCAAGGAACAAAAATGTAAATACTTTCTTTGGTTTATTAAATGAACTAGTTCCATCGGTAAAATTCACTATGGGAATGGAAAATGACGGGAGCAGACGCTTTTTGTACTGCCTATTACATGGAAGTAGAAATGGCTTTAAATAGTGTGTACAGAAAATTTACTAATATTTCATAAGCAATTGAAAATATCTTTGAAATTATTACGGTATGGTAGTAGAAGCAGTTTTTTTGTAAATTTTTTATTGGTTTGGCCTACCATGCAGGAATAATTTCAAAGATATTTTCCGATTACTTAAGAACTTTGAAGTTAGTGTAGCATTTAAGAACAGCAGTGCAATGGAACAAGCACTAATAAAGAACGCTCCGGACAATATTGAAAGCTGTGTATGTCAAATCCTTTGTAAGTAGTGTGACAACTTTCATATCAGTCAAACTGGAAAATCATTTAAAAAGAGAACAGGACAGCACAATGAATGTATAAGATGTATATATACAGGCGAATGGAATTGTCGTACTTGTTAGTGAAAAACAATCATACAGTCAGCGGGGCAGGGTAAAAAGATAGTTTATTCCAATAATATACTGGAAAGAAACATGATTGAGTCCAGTCTTATGAAAGAAAGAATTTATATGAATATGAATAACAGTCAAGGCATGTATAAACTTGATCCGTTATTTTCAAGATGAGTGTGTAAAATGTGCAGATTTCTTGAAAGGTAGTTACTTGACATGGAACAAAAGCAAAAGGTGAGAGGCCAACTACATAGATTCGTAAACAGAGCACTGACCCCAGATGTTGATATAAGGACGGAACCAGATAGGCTTTACTTGTAGTGTTTCATTTTCCCTATGGTACATCAGCACATGCACACACACACACATTATCTATATATAGATATATGTCTTTATCATTTTGTTTGATCCATGTCATCATACACCGGATATTGCACTACGTACCTCACCTCTTCTCTCTCTCTCTCTCTCTCTCTCTAACACACACACACACACACAATCAGTAATAACAGATATTTTTATCTGTAAAATGTCAGTCCCATACAATCTTCATTTCTGAGCATTTTTGTTTAATGCGAATCCGCAGGGCGTGTGAGGAGAGCCAGTACGGCCTGAAGTGCGAGCCTTCGCTTCGTTACTACACAATAGCTACGATACAGAGGTAAGAACACCCAGCCCTTAACGGTGTGTTTTTGTTTACATGTAGACATGAAAATACGGCTTACGGTTATCATGCCCTGTAAGGGAACTTCTTTTCATGGTTATATTTACAGTAAGTCTTTAATGAATGTAAAACTTTCTGTTAGGAACCAATGAGGAAAACAGTGCTTTTATTCAGCATCAAAGTTTATTTTACGAAATGTAATCGCGAGACATTATTTTACGCAAATAATTACATCTGCGAATGAAATGTATTTCGATTAATTAGGCGGTATCATCATTAAAAGTCTTATTGATATTGACAAATGAAAATAAATGCAAATAATGACTTTATTTATTAATTTTTTTTTTACATTTTCTCGCATGCCAAATTTAATCTGGTAGATGCAAAATGATCATACTGTCGAAAATATATCATCGTCATCGCCTCCAGCGCCTCTGATGAGATTCCGTCTCTCATGTCCTACCTGTGCTTTATCCTCTGCAAATCTCCACTCATCTCCAGCCTCCTTTCTCACAGTTCTTACCCAAGTAGGAGAGGGTCTTTCAACTCACCTGGTGCTCACTGAAAGCCAGCTGACACTATCACGTACTGTTCTCCTGGGGCTGGTGTGAAGGTTATGGCCTTGGCATCTCCTTCGCTCTTCTATCATTATCTCATCTACATGTGGAACTTAGTAACATCCCTTGTGGTATAATTTCTCTCTCGTGCATCTGACGTCTAAAATTTTCCTTGAAGCCTTATTATCCAGCAGTCAAAGTATTTTAGATATAGAATCTTGGTCATAATACGATTAATGTCCGTATAGCAGTACAGTTCGCATTGGATAAATTCATAAGCTTACTTTTACATGCAATTGCAGTGTAATTGATTTACAAGTCTTAATCGGCTTGCCCATAGTTTGATTTGCCTTTTTTAGTGTTTTACTAAATTCCAATTCGTGAGAATTTGTTCAAGATATCTTCTTTCTTGAATATCTCAGGAATGACCTCATTAATCCCTTCTCCCAATAGTCTTACTATTGATGCTCTTTCCGGATTACTTTGTGTTTCTTAGTTTTATCTTCTGTCCGATCTCTCCAAAATTTTCTTAATGGAACAGCATCATCTGCAAATTCTAAATTTGTCAGGGTTTTAAACTTTCTCTCCCTTCTCTACCCACTTCTTTTTATGATGAAAATCCTGAGCCAGGCCAAAGAAATGGTGACAAATCATTCGTAAGTAGCGCCCCACAATTTTACTGGAAATTTAGCTGACAAGTCTCCATCAACACTAACACTGGTATGTTCTTTGAGACTTCAGTCAGCTGCACGTTTTAACGGGGTTACTATATGCTAAGTCCTTCAATACTATTACTCTGAGAGCACTGTCAAATGCGTTCTTAGAATAAAACATGTCATCATGAACAGATATACTGATGCATAATGTCATAATACAAATATGTTTATACACGTATGTCTGTAAGTCTATATGCATGAGGAGCAGATTTAGCAGAGAAGAGATGACCTAGTTCACCTCCTCACGGTCAAGTGACAGAAAATTTCCGTTATAGTACAATGAAACCACCCTCATGAAATTACATAAAAAATACTTCCTGAAAAGCTGATCGTCCGAAAATATTTATGAGCAATTCATCAATCCTGTACGAAAAAGCACTGTACAATATTTTTGTTAATTTTAGTAATTCGAAATGATTATGCTTTCCGGTGTTCTTTTGTCTCCGTTCATTCATTCAGTTTTGACATTCACATATGCTGGATTTCCAGTCTTTGCAACCTTTGTGTAAGCATGCAGTCTTTGCAACCTTTGTGCTAATATGCAAGCGTATGACTTGAAAGTTTTTCTTCCACAGAATGCTTAATCATGATGCTCGAAATCTGGATTATTTGAAAATGGACATTGAAGGATCGGAATGGTTCGTTCTCGGTGATATCATCCATAATTCCACTCTGCTTCAACAAACCAAGCAAATTGCTCTTGAGGTAAGTTTTTATAAAATATATTCTTCTTATGTAGCTCTCTATTATTATTATTATCACTAGATGTTGAAATATGCCGTGGCAGAAACAGTCGTTTCCATTGCCATCACACGGGAACTGAAATGACGAAGCAGCCTTCACCTGTGTTGGTGCCATTACAAAAGTCACACATTACACACAAATAATTCATTGCATAATACAGGAAATGTCCTGATATTCTGATATATATTTTTGTTTGTTTTTGCTGTTCCTGGGTTACGCTCAGCGACCATTTCCGTCGGAAGTTGGCAAGGACTCCTGATATTGTAGGCGGCAACGGTCATTGTCCCCATCTAGGATTTTTGTGCACCTTCATGTAGTTACATGGCGATCCTCTTGGAGAGTCAAGTTGTGGCCATACTGTTTACGAATGGCAACATCCATTCTTCATGGGATCATCGCTAGCGATGGGGGCAGTTCCTTATGAGGCACTGAGCAGTCTTCCCATTCTTGTAGTACTTCATAAGGTTAACTTTTTGCCTGCATTGTTGGGTTTACATGGGCGCCGATGATGTTTTTCACGGCTAGCTCATCTTTCTTATACTCGGTGTTCAAGTAGCCCTTACAGAACAGTCTAATTGTGCTCTCACTCTCACCTACCGGCGGCATTTCTTGTCAACCTGACGGCAAGAATATCCATTATCCACCAGGGTTTGGGCAATGTGATAGGGCATTTATGACCGAGGATTTAAATTTTTCTGGACAACCATTATTGCTGTTGAGGCAGAGTCCGATGTCAGTGGGTTTACGATGGACCCACGTCTGAAAGCCTTGAGGAATGCTTGCAATGTCCAAAAAAGGAATGGTGCCATCCTCATTTCTCTCACACGTGAAGCAGAGAATAGATTCCTCCTCAGAGGTGCACCTGAGTGTCTCCAGTTAATCTTCACCGGTGATGTTGATGATGGTGTCATCGACGTACTGAACGTATACGGCTGGTCTGGGAATATTACTGAAGACAAGCTGCTTGACAACCCCCATATAAAAGTTGGTGAACAGTACGCCAAAAGGAGAACCCATGGCTACCCCATTGATCTGCGTCCACATTTTCCCTCGCTGATTGATGAATGGGGCCTTCTCAGTGCAGATCTCGAGCAGGTGCTGTAGTGATGCTTCTAAAATGTTCAATGTTGAGGTGGAATTGTCTCCTTGGACACTGTCAAGGATCATCGGTATTGTTTCATCTACTGGCACATTGGTGAAAAGGCTCTCCACTTCCAACGATGAAATGATGCCCTGGGATGGCGCTGAGTGAAGCCTTTCAAGAAATTTTATGGACAAAACAATGCAGAGTTTAAAATTTTGTTCAAAGTCTTGGCCAGCTGGTAGGTCACAGTCTGGCATTGGCTTGTTATGGTCAGCCAGACTCTCCCAGATGAGTCATTCCACTCCCAGCCAGTAGGGGAGTCCCCCCAACCCCCCGCTCCCAGCTTCGACAGCCAGTGAAAAATTGCCTAAAATTTCTGTAAGCCCACTTCCGGGTATGAATATGGCTTCATTGGCCTTTTGAAAAATGGTAGAAAGTTCTACCGAAACGTCAAGGAATAAATGAACTTTGTGCAGCTGCTTTATTATTATTATTATTATTATTATTATTATTATTATTATTATTATTATTATTATTATTATTATTATTATTATTATTATTATTATTATTATTATTATTATTATTATTATTATGATGATGATGGTGATGCTGATGATGTTATTTATACGTACGTCTTGTGTGCTTGATTAACCCATCTGGGTAGGGTGTGTTCTGTTCGAGCAGGGAATAATAATTTCGTGTGCAAAATCAATTAACGTAATTGATTTCTAACCATTATTTTGCATTTTATGATATTCCTTTCTCGTGTGGATTAACGTGAGATTCGTGACCAGATCCCTTTTGCTTGTTTCCTGATCATTCAGTAGAACAGTAACGTATTCCCAAGTATAATGCTTTCTTGTAGAAAGCGGAGTAGTTTGTTGTTGTTTAAATAACCCTACAGCCTATGTTTAACGTGACTACGCCCTGTCTCGTTGAGCGAAGATTCACGATACCTGCCAGAGTTGTGACAGTTACATGTCTGTGATTTCATCGACACTCTGAAGTTTCTTCTTCGTTGTAAACCTGTGCCCAGAGTTTTCTTTTAGAGTAATTCTGTAATGTCATTGTTTTCATTTTGAAATTTTGGTTGAGATTAGCGTCACGAGTGTGCCAGTTCTAGTCATATCATTAGTTTTCCCCTTTGAAGTGATCATTGTGTGCTAATTGTGTAATTTGTTTTAATTTTTATTTTTCTTATTCTCATTATATTTTATCTTTTTCTGTTTTTTTTGTGTGTGAATTGCTTTTTTAATTTTTTGCTTCTCTTTTTATCCATAATTATTCTTAGTGGTCATTAAGTGTTATTTCTTTCTGTGTTTAGTAATTCGAGTGAAAAGAATATTGACGGGTTTGTGAATAAATAATTGTAAGTGTGAATCCAATGATAATATTTCAAGTCCTTGTAGGTTCTTTATGGTTAATAAAGGGGCTTGAAAACTGTACAGATAATTCCATGCCTAAAGTGAGTGAAGCCAAATGGCCAGAAAGAAAGTGAGAGAATTCATTTAAATGTACAATTCCCAGTACAAGGATTTAAGTAAGTCGTTTGAATAAAGCAAGGAAAGTAAGAGAGTGCAGTAAGTGACAAGGGAGTAGAAGGGAATCCCCTGAATGCAGTCCACCTCCCACAAGTGTTCTTCCAGGGCAAGATGGCCGGAGAAATATGGCAAATCCTTGTGCCAGAGATATATTGGGGCTCAAGTCATGAAATTGACCCATGAGTCGATCACCAGTGGTTATCTTAGGGTCAAGAAGATTATCAGCCATATAACCAGCAGTTTTCAATTTTGTCAAGAACGATTGCGGATCTCACCAGGTTTTGCAGGTCCTGGGACATTTGCTAGAAGACAGCATTGATGACGTTGATGGGAGAGCCATTCAAGAGAGGAGCTGTAGATCAGATTTGCACTCATATCGCCAGTGCCAGTGAAGGGTTACAGGTACATCCTGACAGTGTCAGAATTTGCTTCCAGGTGTCCAGAGGCAGTAGCACTCCCTAAAATAGAAACTGAGTAGGTAGCGAAGTTTTCAGCAGGGTAAGATTCCCCAAGGAAATCCTCAGCGATCGAGGTACCAAGTTTACTTCTGAGATAATGAGTGAGGTGAACACCATGTAGCTGTTTTTATGACCGTATAACCTGGGATGCAAATAACTGTGCAAGAGGATTAATGGTGTGCTGAAGTCTATGCTGAAGAAGATGTGCCAGGAGAGGCCTAAGGATTAGGACCAGTATCTCTACCAGCTATCTTGTTTGCATACCAATGGGTATTACAGTCAAGCACTGGATTGTCATCATATGAGACACTATACAGAAGGCTTATAGGGGTACCAATGCAGATTCTCAAGAATCATTGAATGGAGACTGTGAGGATGAAACATGCAACACCTATCACTAAGTGCTGAAGATAAGGAATTACCTAGGAGAGACCAGCTGACTAGCCTTAGAGATTCTATAAGCGGAACAGGGATTCCAGAGGCAACATTGTGACAAGAGGACCAGAGACCGTCGGTTCAGGGTGGGATAGAGAGCATTAGCATTATTAGCAATGGAGGAAAGCAAGCTAATTTTGCAGCGGAGGTGGCCACAAAAAGTCAAGGAGGTGGTTAATTGCATGTGCTGCAACATTAATGTTGGTGGAGAATTGAACACTCTTCATGCAAACTCCCTGACCAAATACAATGAGAGGGAAATTAACGAAGCAGCAGCAGCTGTCGTCAAAGAAGAGTAGGTCTGTTATCAAGAAAGAAACTGGCAAGGACCAAAAAACTTCGGAGGAGGGCTTGTTGAACTTCACTCACGTAAGGGAGAAGAGAAGCACTGATAGATCAACACTATTGGTGACTTAAGCAAGCAGCAGAGGAAGCAGGTATTACAGTTGCTAGATAAATGCCAACTCATCTTAACCATCAGTTCATGAAAGGACTGGGAGGCATACTGCTGTAAGATTTTGCAGAAAGTATAGTTCCAGTTGTTTATGCAAGTAGAAACTCAAGAAGAACAAATGCAATTACTATATCATTAAAAGGATTGCCTAGCAATAATATTTGCAGTGGATTCCATTCCATCTGTGCTTGTATGGGGCGGCTTTGGTGATACAGACAAACCATTCCTTTTCCATATATTCAATGTTGCAAGAGCAACAAGTTTCGAGCGGAAAGGGTTCCAGGAAAGCTCAACGTTGGGGCAGATTCCCTCCGCAAAAAAAAAAAAAAAAAGAGATAATTTTTGAAGTGGGGGTGTGATGTCAAAGCATAATCTATGAGATTATTATTTAATTTTTTTGTAGTTCCTCTAGCACTACTCTTTGTGGCGCTTTTGAAGTGAATTTAATTTTTTTGTTTTATGTTCAAGAAACTTTATATTGATATATGTCAAATCTATGCATAAGTTTAGTTAGAAAAAAAATTTGTTAATTAAGATGTTTGAGAAAAATTTAAAAGTTTTACTAAATCTGTTCGCCTGAGATATTTCCAGATTGTCTGTGTAGGCCAGGATTAGGTAACGCATACTTGTGGTAACGCAGTCGTGTACCAGAAACATTTAGTTCTGAGAGCAACTACTGTATATATAATAGGCAAAGAACGAGAGAAAGAAAGAGAGAGAGAGCAGGCAGACAGAAGGCAGAAAGAGATTTGACATCCCCCAGTTATCTCAAGCAGAAAAATTTTAACATTAGCTTGAAGCGAGGAGCCGTTCTAAGGATAAGGGCCTCTGTCAAGCAACAGCTGAGTGAAAATCATCGCTTGTCGTGTATAAATGTTATATCTTTAGCTTTTACTAAGTGTTTTAATCACACCACTTTTAATGCCACAGGCCACTAAAACAATAGAGTTTCCATTCACACTGCGTGATAAGTTGATTACCTCAAGGAACATGTTTAAAACTGTCATTTAGGCGCAATATTTCATGTCCACCCATTGAAGATATTACTGGCCATTTTTTTTCGACAACTTTCAGCGAAGCACTAATAATTTAGATGTTTTTCAGAAGCTGTGAGGGAATTGCAGTCTTTAAATGAAGTTAAAGTTTTAAAAAAATTACTCGGCGAATAGAGTGCGACTCAAGTACCAAGAAATATCGGGATTCTAAAACGCATCTTGAAAAGCTGCCTGAATGACTTGAAGAGTTTGTTCAGGGGCCAGAGATTATAACTAATACAGTTGATGATTTGTGATCAGCTGCTCATACAGTGATATTTAGCTTATTGTCTCTGTTTCAAATAATTGTTCTATTCTGCTATATTTCGAATCATTGTTGATTTGAAAAACTTACTTCAAACATTTCTATTTCAGATAATGATGATGATTAGTCATTGTGTTTCGATTAACTGTTTTTAACAATTGCTTTCTGAGCAATAGTTTTCAAACAATGACACCAAATCGTTTTTACCCACGTTTAAAATAAATCTAGAGATGTTCTTTTCAATTTTATTGAATAATATTAAAATGTGAGGCTGAAACATTTGTTGGAAACATTTTTCTTTGAGTTAAATCTTCAAATGGAGGAATTTACTGGGGTAATATTTTCTGGGGAAATGTTTGATTGTATTTATAGTACACCGTATCATATTCACGGCAATCAACTTGGTCGTTTACTCAAAAGACAACCACTCTGACACCCAGGATAGCTTAAAAGGATTTAATGATTAGATGTAAATGTAATTTTGGAAGGAAAACTACAAGTAATCTAAACCTGAATGTTGTACTTGAACAGTTAAGTTTACTCTATAACGAAAATATTCTACCCTGATTTTTTCCAGATTCACATGGACGAAGTAAATCGTCAGACGTCGGAAGAAGGAATGCAGAAATTACTAAACAAGTACCTTTCAGTCTTCTCGGATTTACAAAAGCTCGGATTCGCCCTGGCTGCGTTTGAGGAGAATGGGATGAGGCCCATATACTCCCAAATCGATGGAACTTTTTTGAGTATATACGCAGAAATTCTACTACTGAAAAGGAACGAAGACATGAAACTTTGACGCATTAATAATTTTGGCAAATTTAGTTTTCCGTTAACATTATAATTTAATGTAGATGAAATTGATATATATATATATATATATATATATATATATATATATATATATATATATAGTGTGTGTATATATAAATATATACATATACACACACACACACACACACACACACATATATATATATATATATATATATATATATATATATATATATATATATATAGATAGAGAGAGAGAGAGAGAGATATATATATATATATTAGATATGGAGAGAGAGAGAGATAAATTGTTACTAGGATATTGGAAGCATGGTTAAACTTTCAAAAATTTGAGTCTATACACTTCTTCTTAAACACCACTTCTTCCTAAAAAGAATAAGAATAATGACTTTTTTTATAGTCTTAAATCCCAAGAGTCAGTTCTAACTTTTGCACACTTCATTGAAATACAATATACTCAAAATTCTGCTTCTAAAACCGATTCGTGTTTACCAAAAAAAGTGGACCTTTACATGTTAAGCTTTCAGTATAGCAGCACCCAGCAAAATGAACAGAGGTGCAGATTACAAACTGCACATTCATATTTCAAATCAAGTTAGATAAATTGCCGAACTGCCTTCCAGCTCAAATTTGATGTGAAACCCTTGTCAATTCAGTTGTTATATCTCTGCATTCCAAGGACGACTTTAACGTAAAGAATAATGGTTGAACCTTAGAAAACCTTCATTGTAGAGTATATGCACTTTAGGTAAAGTGTATGATATTTTGGTTTATAGTTATCACGTTTTAGGTATTTTTCTATAACGGATTGTTATTATAGAACAGGTAAATCATAAACTTAATTAACCTCAACCAACTATAATGCTCCTGTGGTTGAATGTATTAAAATCTGTATATTTATTATCTAATATTATTAATCTTACTATTGTTTCAGAAATATTAATCAGACTAATGCAAACTAGGCATGAAGTCCAAAAATAGTTGTAAGTGAATTCAGATACCCATCTGGAGACTAAGCTCTATTTAAAGATAGTACTATAGATTTAAGAGCATGCTATTGTCATTCCAGTTCCCAATGAATAGATTCACGCGGGGTTACCTTTAGAAGCTAGTGATACGAATTGCGCACCTCGGCTATTTGCTTGGAAAAAGGGAGAGCACAGCATAGTCCCTATAGCCTCGTCTGACCTCCTTGGTGGTGATTTCACAAAAGACGATCGTTTTGTTACCTTCGATTGGTTCAGCAACCAGCGAAGAAAAATGATTTTCGTACTTTCTTTTTTTTATTATTTTTTTTTTTTTAGAACTGTGGCATTGATTTTTTTTTTGTGACTCAGCCTACACCAATTTTTTGGGCTGAAGAAGGTTTTATTTTAGCACTCAAAATCTGTAGGCTGTTGGGTTGAATGCCTTTATTCTCTAAGCTCTAACAAAGACCAGGACATGCTCTCTAGATGCGGGCAAGGTACAGAGAGAGAGAGAGAGAGAGAGAGAGAGAGAGAGAGAGAGAGAGAGTCGAGGCAGCAACATCATAGTTGCCGAGAGACAACCCACAACTCCGTACACTAAAAAACACTACATCTATCCTCCAAGAATTTGGCAATAACAATATTGTTTTTAAACTAATGTTTTTTCACAAAATTCACTAGTAAATAAAGAAACAACAAAAGTATTTGTTGAGCAGACATCTTAAGACATGAGAGACAGAGAAACAAAACAAAGAATCGTAATAAACACTCGGGAATGTAAGCCAGTACAAGTAACCTACATACTGAGGCAAATATATATATATAATAATACTGTAATAGCTCATAACCAATTGTTTAAACGCGAGAAAACCTCTTTCATGAACAAAATCATTAATCAATCCGTGTGTTTAATGTACAAGATCTGTCGTCCATGCAGGTTTGGATTTAATTCTTACAGTGCGCAATGGCAAAGTGGGTGTGGGCTGCAAAGTGGGTGGGGGCGGAGCGGTGGGTGTGGGCTGCTCAGTGGGTGGGGGGCGGTACGGTGGGTGTGGGCTGCACAGTGGGTGTGGGTATCGAGTCACTTACAGCGGCTGCCCGTTGATTTTCCTCAAGTGTCTTCTGTTGCGTGAGGATAAGCGGCCACTGCCATCTGATCTTACTGTGTACTGACGGTGTGGGGAAGTTTCTTTCACAACACCTGTTCTGTCCCACCTGCTGGAGGCTTGATTTTGGAATTGAACACGTACACCTGTCTCTAGGGGCATCAACCGTCTCGGGGGGTGTCCACGTAGTGTAGTTTTTCTTGCACTTTTGCCATTTCCAGTTCCCGTTTTCTGAGTGTCCGGTGCCAGTGCCTGGTTACTTTATAATGTTGTCTGGCTGTGGGCGAGTTGCACTGGGGACTTATCCACCCCATGTAGGGTTGTGTTAAGATACTGGAGGACGGCGAGGGATGCTTTATCATTATTGAGACTCCCTCCTCCTCCAGTGTTGGCTCTAATGATTCGCTTCGTAGTCTTGACTGCCGCCTCTGCCCTACCATTTGACTGTGGATAGTGGGCAGAAAAAAGTCAGACTGAGGTGCCCAACCTCCTGAAGAATGCGAGCATTTCGTCACTTACTAAGAATTCGGTTCGTTCTTTTGTGTGAAAACTGACTCTTCTCTTTCGGTGGCAACATTGTTTCTTCTTTTCCAAATGAAGCTTGGTGTATTCCCGAGAAGGTAGAAGGTGTGTACCTCTTACATTATTAATCAATTGCCTCTCTCCTGACTAAAGCCTGGTCTTTTGTCTATGTTATTTGTTCTGTTTAATAAATGTGAGTGACTCAGTGTTTGCTGAATAATTTTTTTAGCTGATTTACAATCCTCGGAGCATTTTTGATCATTTCTAGATTGTCGATTTTTCTGTACAGTGTATAATGCCGTATGAGCCATGGCCCATGAAACTTTCAGCCACGGCCCCGTAGTGGCCTGTCCTATAGCGTTGCCAGACGCAATGTCATGACGAACTTTAACCTTAAATAATATAAAAAAAACTGCTGAGGCTAGAAAGCTGCAATTTGGTATGGTTGATGATTGGAGGGTGGATGATCAACATACCAATTTGTAGCTCTCTAGCTTCAGTAGTTTTTAAGATCTGAGGGCGGACAGAAAAAGTGCGGACGGACAGACAACGCCATCTCAATAGTTTTCTTTTACAGAAAACTAACGAGAGGCACTTATTTAATTAAGGTTAAGATATATGATACAGGCGAGTGTATTTTATAGTTTTACCAGTTATTTGTGTTATTCCACCTAGAAAACTAAGGTCATTGTCTTCATTTTCAATACCTGCCGGTAGTGGGGACGGCAAAAAAAATATTCAAGTACATATCGATAGGAAAGAATTAAGAAAAACTGCAACTTTTTCTTCTAATAACAATAAATATTTAATGACTTATTTATAAACGCAATAACCATCTCCTCTCAAGTGAAATTCCTCATTACAAAAGCTTTACAATCTCTTGTTGTGAATGGAAAACAGTAACTTTTATGACCCAACAGTAAATTAAGGGCGATATTTCACGGCGAACTTGGTGCAGGAGAACCTCCGGATTTCAAAGTCAACTCTCTCTCTCTCTCTCTCTCTCTCTCTCTCTCTCTCTCTCTCTCTCTCTCTCTCTCTCTCAGCAGGAAGAGGAGTTGAATTAAATATAGGATTGAACGACATCATCCTCTTTAAGGCCTGTTCGATGGCAAGTGATATCTGCCTCTCGATTATCACCGCTGATTTATGGGGTCAAGTAACAATCAGACAATGTAACATGTACCATGGTCAGAAATATCTCACTTATACTTGAAAATGTACTAAGTACATAATACAAATATGTGAATGATTAATATCTGTAAAAATGTAATTTTAGCAAATATTAAAGATAGTCCAAAAACATATAATCTAGTGCATACCTATGTAAATACATCTATATGACGACACAGATATGTATTATATATATATATATGTGTGTGTATGTATGTATATGTTTATTAGATACGTATATATACATGTATATGTGTATGTATGTATATGTTTACTTATATATTGTGTGTATGTAAATACATCCATATTAGGACACAAACTCTATATATATATTATATATATAGATATATATATATGTGTGTGTGTGTGTATGTATTTATATATGTATATACATATATGTATACATATGTTTCAGTTAAAATATTAGCATCCAGTCTTCAAAAATCAACAAAGTTCCTGTTTCCGCTGAACCGCAAATACTAAACATTTCAGTGTCCCTGCCATTAGCTCTTTTGTTACTGTGAATTAATGATTCGGCTTTGATACTGTGGCACCTTTGTTTTTTTTTATTCTTTCGTAAGGGAATCATAGACAGTTCCCCATACCTCTGCTTTTTTTTTTTTTGAAAGGGAATCATAGCCAATTCCCCATATCTTTATCTGATTCGGGGCTCATGGAACTTGAAGATTCTGTGGCGAGGAGATTTTCACTGCAACTATAAAGAGAGACTTTCCAGAACTTAATCTGAACTAAGGAAAACACAATCGAAATCGAAACATGAGATATACAGAAGAGGATCCTACAAACTCATTTACTTTACTGAAGGACATCGAAACTTACATTTTGTGTCAGATAGATAATACAGGTTGAAGCCGCTCGTTGTGCTACCCACAGGTTATGTGATCTTCCAGGTCAGACCGCAACCGTTCCGATACTCTATTTCTTTGCTATTCTTCCTCTTGATCCTTTTGCCGTATTTCAGACGTTTTAGCAACGCTCTGGTACCTTTTGATAGTTATTTCCTACAATAAATTCTGTAAAGGTTCATGAATGCAATATATACAGTGTGTATATATATATATATATATATATATATATATATATATATATATATATATATATATATATATATATATATTTATATACACACATAGCAATATTTACAACACGCATAGAATGAAAATTTCTACCTGCAGAACTTATTATAAACCTTAAATTAAAGGGAATTTACAGGAAAAACAATGCTTTGTTAAGTAAGAAATGTAAAAAGATGTTTCTTATAACTCAGTAGACACACGTGTGTACGTATAACTCAGTATGCTAATGTATAAGCTTGCATTAAAACAAGTTATATATGTATATATATTATATATATATATATATATATATATATATATATATATATATATATATATATATATATATGTGTGTGTGTGTGTGTGTATGTGCACCAAAAGGGGAGCGCCATTTACATATCAGTAAGGCCACCAGTGCCAAAATCCGGAACAGCATTGTTTCGCAAATTTATTGGGACATGTTTCGGGTAATACTATCGCTCGTTATAATAAAACATACCAAAAAATATATTACGGTTCTTACTAATACAATTCATGATAATGAAAAAAAGAATTGTTTGTGAAAATTGAAAAAATAAACTTAAAAAATGGCTATAAAAGTGTCATCAAATAATTGATAAGTTAAAGCGAAATAAAGCTCTATGAATCAAACTCAAAATTAAATTGAAGATACTGTACAAGGATATCATAAACGCACTAGTCAATATGGTACACAAAAACGCCAGTTAAAAACGTAAGTGAAGCTGCTGTTACATTTCTAGCCAACGAAGGCTTGATCTTGAAGGAATGCAAGCAACACTTCCAAAATATCGAGGTCTGCAGCAAACTGAGCAGTAGTTAAAACAGAAAATCTTCAATACGTCAAGGTGACCAGTCTCCTCGCTATGTTCTCGAATTGCACTGTAACCAGGTCTTGAAAGAGATCTGCCGGTAAGAAAAGACTTACCGAGGAGCTCAAGCCATCTCATCTAAGCTGATCTCGTAGTTTTTCAAACGTGATTGGCGTAACATCCACTACGGATTGAATATAGAGTTTAGGTCAGAGGCTAAGCACTGGGACCTATGAGGTCATTCAGCGCTGAAATGGAAATTGACAGTAAAAGGTTTGAAAGGTGTAATAGGAGGAAAACCTCGCATTTGGACTATGAATCAATTGTTAGGAGAGGAACAAAAGGGGTTGCAGCTAGGGGCCGAAGGCACGCTGCAAATAACCTTAAGTAATGCCTACAGTGCACCGCATGAGGTGCACTGACGGAACTAACCACCTACGGGGGTTACATCCACTATGCTGCCATTTATAACTCAGATTGGACTGAAGGCATGTTGTGATAGGGACTTTAATTTTAAAGAAGTATCTCATTTATTTTACACGTGGAATTGTACTTTGATTTCTAGCCAATGGACAAAATAGATATAAATTGCTTTTTAAACTGTAACTATGAGCTCCAGTAAGGGTTACAGGAACAAGCAAGGTCTCTTGGGTACAAGGATAACAGGTTGACATCAGCGGTAGTTTCGCGTTGTTTGTTTACGTATAATTTCGAGGGTTGTTTACTAATATACTTGTTTGTATTTAAGTTTGATTCAAAAAGCTTTATTTCGCTTTATGTTATAATTTATTTTATTACACTTTTATAACCATCTTTTACATATATTTTTATGATTTTTTGCCGTCAATTCCTGTTTTTTGTCTTATGAATTGTTATTAGTAAGAACTGTGACATTATTTTTTTAAACTATGTTGATAACTAATGATAGTGGTACTCGAAATATGTCCCATAAATCCGTGAAACAATTCCGTCCCGGGTTTTGGCACTGGTGTCCTGACTGATATATATATACATACATATATATATATATATACATATATATATATATATATATATATATATATATATATAAATATATATATACACATATATATATGTGTGTGTGTGTGTGTGTGTGTGTGTGTGTGTGTGTGTGTGAGTATTTGTGTATGTGTTGGCAGACAAGAACGCAAGAGTTCCTGCCACCCTCACTCTTCGCTTTGAAACTAGGAAAAGTAATCCGTTTGGAACCCTGTGCCGAGCCTTTTAGAATATTACATGTCAAGACAAGTTTTCATCTCCTACCACTACATAGCAGGTATGAATGGGTAAAATGAAAGAAAAGTTAAACGGAAATGCTCAGTGTCTCTGTACAAGTGCGCTAGGGGAGCTTTCACGCTTAGTACACGCGAGAAAAAGAACGTAGTTCACACTAATTTTGTTGACATAATAAAGAATAAATGCCCATTGGTTTTAGTTTTACTTCTATAAAAGAAACGCATTGAGATGGCTTTGTCTGTCCGTCCGCACTTTTTCTGTCCGCTCTCAGAGCTTAAAAACTACCGAGGCTAGAGGTCTGCAAATTGGTATGTTGATCACCCACCCTCCAATCATTAATCGTACTAAATTGCAGCCCTCCAGCCTTAGTAGTTTTTATTTGATTTAAGGTTAAAATTAGCCATGATCGTGCGTCTGGAAACGCTATACAACAGGACACTACCGGGCCGTGGCTGAGAGTTTCATGGACAGCGGCTCATACAGCATTATACGATCTACAGAAAAATTGATTGCGCCGAAGAAACTTCGGCGCATTTTTTACTTGTTCTTTATTACGTAAGCTCAGGTGATAAGTGTGACACAGGATTAATAGAGTACTCTGTTAATCCTGGTGTGAAAAACGGCACCCGCTAGACTCGAGTGTATCATATACCACGTTTATAAGATGATGCTTTTGAAATGATGTTGAGTGGTGATACCGTTTAATAGTGTAAGGATATGACATCATATTTTCTGGGTTATTTTTCTTGCACGATTGAATGAACAGATAGGCCTCACATAGAATCAAATGCAATGCATTCAGAACATATACCAATGGATGTGGGTATGTTTATCAAGTGTTTTGCTTTATCAGTTTTCACTCCTCCCGTGCTGTTTTTCAAGTGTCTTTAACTTTTTCTGAAGGAAGCTCCAGGAGTAAGGCGTCTTTTCTATATTCTCCAGATTCACTACTGTTTTATATATATTTCCTAGATGTTTTTACACGATACTGGAAAACTTATTTCCAAGTCCTTTTTAATCTTCACTGACATCAGGGTTTTCATAACAGATAAATAAAAAACAAGCAAAATTTCTTCATGTCAACACCAGCTCCTTGTATCCAAATGCAAAGCGCCTTTTTTTCTTTTAATTATGGTAAACACCCAAAGTCTCAGTCGCCGACATACTCCTGCTCTCAAACCCAGAATTTTTGTTTTCCAGGAGGATACAAGAAGCTGGTATCGACATGAAGAAATTTGTTTGTTATTTATCTGTTATGAAAACAATGAACGTAAAACCCTGGTGATGGTGATGATTAAAAAAAAAACACATTTAGTGCTTGACCTGTCCTCATAACTATAGTTTTGACCCGAAAACAAAAGTGAATTTTTATGATCAGATAATATACACATTACATACTCCAGATTTTGAATAAAGCGCTTATACGTAAAGCCGAGAGAGATAGCTGACTTGTACCGCCACTATTACAATTTTTTGCCTACGACGCTAGATGATCATTCTTGCTCGTATGCTCTACAAAAAATCTTATTTTCCTTTAGATTAAATGGGGCGGACCAACCTCGACAAAGAGTTGCCGAACACACGCCTCAGGTTTGTATAGATTTGCGTTGAAAGCCATTTTGAAAGCCTCTGGCTATTTTCAAATTTTCAAATTTACTCTCTCACTAGGTGACCATCACCTGTCCTTGGCGCTGGTTCACTGAAGTACTTCACGATGCAATGACTCGACATTTTTATGGAGCAATTTAATCTGCTCTTGGGACATTTTCAGCGCACATACCAGCTCGCATTATCTCATCGTCAGAATTAATTAGATAGTCTTCTACGTCATCACTTATTACTCATTCAGTTGCATAAGGCGATTTTTATTTTGCTGCACAAAGAAGATGTCATTGTATTTGGTAAAGTTTCCCAATTACATTCATTCATTTGCTTATTTCATGTTTCTTGCCGTCTAGGGAAGGTAATAATTATTCCGCCAATTCTGTCTGTTCTGAATGCATGCAAACAGTGATTGGAAAAGTATATCTTAGTTTAACCAGACCACTGACCTGATTATCAGCTCTCCTAGGGCTGGCCCGAAGGTTTAGATTTATTTTTACGTGGCTAAGAACCAACTGATTACCTAGGAACGGGACTTACAGCTTATTGTGGGATCCGAACCACATTATAACGAGAAATGAATTTCTATCACCAGAAATAAATTCCTCTAATTCTTCATTGGCCCGTCGGAGAATCGAACGCTGGGCCAACAGCGTGCCAGTAGAAAGCTCTACCCACCTCTCCAATGAAGAAGCAACAACAATGATTGGAAGCTGGCATAATCCCAGTGTCAGATTTTGCGCAGAATGAGGAAGAACAGTTGCAAGAAATTGGCCTTTGTACCAAAGTTCATATCTCGAGCAATTTTATGACGTAGACCGCGAGACACGGAGGACATACCGGATTTTGTTGGAAGCTTAAAAGATCTTTTCCGGAATGGATTGTGGCAAATTCGTCTTATCTGGTATGTATACTGGCATATACATATGCTGCCAATCTGTATGCAAATTAAGCTGTGGCAGCCAGGTTTATTTGGTCACGAAACGCAGGTCTTGTAAAAGTTCATATGCCTTTAATATGTAGGCGACCGCGGTAAGGCAAATGGAGTCATGCTGAAAGTCAAATCTTGTGCGTACATTATGTGAGCCACACACACATATATATAATATATAGAATTATATATATATATATATATATATATATATATATATATATATATATATACATTTATATATCTATATATATCTATATATACACATATATATCTATATATGTATATATGTGTATATATATATATATATATATATATATATATATATATATATATATATATATATATATATATATATATATATATATATATATATATATATATATATATATATATATATATATATATATATATATATATATATATATATATATATTTCATACATGCACATTCATATATGATCATATATTACCCCACAAATGTCTCATATCGAATGCACCCAAAGGAAATTATACTGAGAAGTGTTTGTGTGTGTTCCGGAATTCAGAGAGTGGCCTATGCTTAGAAACAACGATTTTCTGTGTTTTGACTGGCCTGGCTAGGCTGGTGAAGAAACCTGCCATTTATAGTTCCCTTTGTGTGTGAGTTATTCCCCAGGGTATAGCGAATTCAGTATTGAACGATGTCTATGGCTTAGCATTTGTAAGTGTAAAAAGTCACTCGTGTATAAGTGGCAAATATATATATATATATATATATATATATATATATATATATATATAAATATATATATATATATATATATATATATATATATATATATATATGTATGTATGTATATATATATATATATATATATATATATATATATATATATATATATATATCAAAACCAGGGGGCTTGAATGGAGAGCATCTTTATTAGTTTCTATAATGGAATATATGTTACATTTAAGATTAATGAAATTATAAAGTAAGATAAAATTACGCATTACAAAATATTATAACCTGAACAGGCAGCAAAATCTTAAAATTCAGAGATACAAATACATAATGTTTGATGTCAAAAATGAGCAGAAATTAAAAGTCTAAAAGCATAGCAACTCCTAGACCTTACATTATTAAAAAGACAGGGTTTGTCTCTTAGGGTATATACAGACTCAACCACTCCGAGCTCCATTTCGTTGGTCCTGCAAGTAAAGACTGAAAAAGAATCTAAAGATTCAGAAATTATTACTTCCAAAACCTGCAACTGTTACTGTCAACAAAGCAGTCATGTACTTGCCCATTGCGTTTGTTGGAAATAGGTCCTTCCATGTAAAGAAAAAGTTAAAAAAAAAAACTGTTGCATGAATTCTACCCGCGAATAAACATTCGAGTAATGTTTAAGCCACAATCTACACTGCAAAAATTCTTGATGTTCAAGGATGTAGAACCAACTGAGCTGCAGTCGTCTATTGTTTATAAGTACAAGTGTCATTGCTCTAATGCAATGTACATCGGAAAATCAAAGCGGAAGTTCAAGGTTCGCATCTTCGAACTTATTGGAAGGTCTGTTAGGACGAATAGGTCATTAAGCAAACCACCATTCAGCTCTATTCGTCAACACTTTGAAGAATATGAACATCCTATAAATTTTGATTCTTTTTTAGTCCTTACTTACAGGACCAACGAAATGGAGCTCCGAGACAAACTCTCTCTTTGTAAAAATGAAAGGTCTGTTGAATTGCTGTGTTTTTAAACTTTTCATTTCTGCTCATTTTGACAACAAACATTGTGTATTGGTAGCTCTGTATTTTAAGATTTTGCTGCCTGTTTAGGTTATTATAGGTTGTTTTACGTAATTTTATTTGATTTTATTATTTAATTGATTATAAATATAACACATATTCCATTATGGATTGCCCGATGACGGGGGAATGTAAATCTCCGAAACTAGTCGCACCTAAAAGTTGCTCTTCATTCAAGCAAAGGTTTTGATATTTATTAATTGTCTCCGATTTCCACGGAACGCTTCTATTGCTGACTATTTATACTATATATATATATATATATATATATATATATATATATATATATATATATATATATATAGAGAGAGAGAGAGAGAGAGAGAGAGAGAGAGAGAGAGAGAGGAGTTGTCTACCAGTCAATTTTACTAACTGCGTATGTATTGTATAAAAGCACAATGCCGTCTTTATATCTGTACACACAGACACACACACACACACATATATATATATATATATATATATATATATATATATATATATATATATATATTATATTGCCTGCCCTTTGAGCCTACAGAGGCCCAGGAGGACTTTAAATATATATATATATATATATATATATATATATATATATATATATATATATATATATATATATATATATATATATATATATATATATATATATATATATATATATAGATAGAGAGAGAGAGAGAGAGAGAGAGAGAGAGAGAGAGAGAGAGAGAGAGATGGTGTCTACTGGTCAATTTTACAAACTACATAATTTATGTATTGCAGAAAGCCACAATGCCGTCTTAACATTGAGACGTCCTCAGGCTCTCTTAAGTCTACAGCCTAAGATGGAATTTGAAACCACTGGTTTACGTTTCCGATCGTTATATATTACCGAAACGTTGCACTTCTGTCTTTTTTTTTTTTTTTATCTTTTTTAGCGTTTTTTAAAATAATAGTATTCATTTTCCTGTCGGTGGTCACTATACCGTAAACTCTCTTTTTCTATGCCTTTTTGTAACCTTACATATCTTTATCAAGTAATTTAGAAAGCTAAAATTTCTGAGTTTTATCGTCAAGAACTGCGTGCTTCTCGACACAATTTCAGAACGCGTTCGTTTATGGTAACGATGCTTTTCAAATACACTAAAAGCGTTTCTTCTCTTAAACCAAGCAGCAAAAAGTCGAATAAAAATCCACGAGTTTTTCATAATGGTACTTCAAAAGACAGTTATGCTAGCGGTACGTTGTTAAGTCATCAAAACAAGTGCAATA
The DNA here is from genome assembly GCF_040412425.1 of Macrobrachium rosenbergii. NCBI lineage: Eukaryota > Metazoa > Arthropoda > Malacostraca > Decapoda > Palaemonidae > Macrobrachium > Macrobrachium rosenbergii. The sequence goes on along the minus strand of NC_089742.1, from coordinate 73,570,306 downwards.
ATGAGCTTCTGGGGAAAGTTGACATGTCACGAATGGAAACAGCCGATGTGATTACTCGTGCAGCTACGGGGAATTATCCTAGGATGAATCGATGCGTTCAAAATAAGGTTCCAGGGTTTGACACTGTCATTCTGTTGAATGTTTAATCATTACCGAGCGCATCGCATACTGAAAATCAGTTTACCTTTCATTTTAATTCTGAAGGATAACTAACACCTGTACAGTTTTGTGATTGCTGTTCAAATTATAGTGTTGAGCATGCGCTAAATGTACCGTCAGTCTTTCCAGTTCGTTGAGAGAGATGAAGCCATCAAAATTAGAAGAGTCATCACAGTTCATGATATCTTTAAAGTAAAATACTTTTGTACATTTTCATACCGCAATGGAAGACGAATAAAAAGACTGGTATTATTTTATTAAGAAAGCTGACATCATTCGTATTTATGCTTACCTTTGGTAATGAAAAATATGTTGAGCGTGGATATCATGTTGAAGGTACATCGAAGAATCATTACGTATCTACATAGTTCTCCGAATGTTTTTATCAGAATTTTTTATGTTGAAATTTAGTCATTATTGCTCATTAAATTCTCCCAATGAACAGTCTGATTCGGCTTCTCATTATCTTCGCTGTCTTTCATATTATTCCAAGTAAATTTAGTCGAGGCAAATACCAATAAACTTTGGTCGTTTAGCGGCAAAATTGCCGAGGCGAACGAAAAACGATAAAGGGTGTAATTCACCGCCATCTTCATCATCATTATTACCTGGTATGATGTGTGAGAATATAAATCAAAATAGCGCATGTGTGAATCTCAGCCCTCTAGCGGTAAGAACGCTAAACTCCTTCCCCACCAGATAAACAGCTGACTGAACGTCGTCTGCTGCAGTGTCATTTGTGTGGTGTTAGGAGTAGGACGGGTTGTCATCCAATCCTCGAAGGGCAGGTTCAAGTTTGACGCTCTGACGGTGTGCCCATTTTGCCATGTGACATGTTGAAGTCACCTGTGAAGGATAAAACTTGGTAAGTCGGCATATGGCCTCCTTTGACCTTATCAGTAGTAGAAATAACGTTAAGTAGACGTTGGTGTACATAGCTCATTTCTAGCGTTGACCAGATTCAGGCATTCAGTGAGGGGAATTTAGTCGGGGAAAAGGGTGTTATGGAGTTGGGGGCGGGGGATAGGGGGGAAGGACGGTTGGATGTGGATGAAGAGGAAAGAGGATGTTAAAACACACAACGGTTGAATGTGAATTTCTCCTGGGAAATCGTTCACAGCAAACTCATAAATCAGGTTTTGAAAGTAGGAGAGTTGAAACTCGATGACGGTTGAGGACTGAGATCGGCCTGCTGAGGTTTATACGAAAGATGAGACTAAGGCCTCGCCACAAGGTCAAACACCGTCAATTAGGGTCATTATTATTCTTTTTATTGCAAATTATGTGTGTTTGTGCAGGTTGGTGTCAGCACTGAATAAACTGCTTTGGTTCAAGTATCTGGGGTTAGGCTAATCAAATTCATCCAAGGTACGATTAAATAAACTATACTTTTAAGTTGAGAATGACTAATCAGAAATTGTTATTTTAATCATCAGGATACCAAGTTTATATTTTTTATATAATTGATCCGTAAAATGTATCAAGATGTTATATAAGTTTTCTTTGTGTCACAACCATTATTTGAGTGCACGGAACCTTCGAATCTGTATTGAAGTTTTTAATGTGACATTTCTTATTCCTTACAATCGGTATATGTTCACATATCTAATGTAAGTAGTTTCCCAGAAGTGGATCATGAAATGCGGTGAGAAGTATCCTCAAAATTATGTATATCAAACAACGCAACTAGCTCGGCAGCTTTTGTGCTGAGCAGAAAACTATCATCATTTTAATAGTTGTGCATGGAAATTTTCACAGTCGGTCGATTTTTGGCAACGAACGCCAAGAAAACACTTTGAAGGTTCTTTCATTTTTGTTGCGGTATTATTCTCATCGTGCAGCCTTTCTCGCTTGTGCACGTCTTATGGATTCACAACATTCGAATCTCTACTTCAGGACGGGGTCTTTTGAGAAGCTGAAACACCGTCATGATTTATTTTAAATATAGCGAGTCACGTCTAAAGTGATGCTTTAAATATTCGATCATATATATGTGTATACGTATATACAGTATATATATATATATATATATATATATATATATATATATATATATATATATATGTATACTTATATATGTATATACATATATATACAGTACATATATATGTATATACATAAATGTATTTATTTCATTAATATTAATACAACTCTTTTCAGAAAACGATGTATGCCTAAACAAATTTCGGCATTAATTTGTATGAAAAAAGCTACTTGATTATAAAACCCCTTGTCTCTCTCTCATAATATATATATATATATATATATATATATATATATATATATATATATATATATAGTTTATTTTATATATAATATATATATTTGCATATTTATTTGTAATATATATATATATATATATTTATATATGTTTGTATATAAGATATGTATATATATGTATATATATACAAGTATTCCATTAATATAATATTTTTGGGTCTAGGAAACACCTGCACCCAAGGGAAATTACCGTATTTTGCAGTTTCGAAGACGCTATTTTTTCTTTCCAAAAATAAGTCTCGGAAATTTACAATGAGTCCTAGAGGCCGAATGTCTAAGTTTTTTGAAGGCCTATCCTAACCCCAGATGAAGGTTGCCAAACATCAATGAGAATGACTGTATGTGACCTTTGAGTGAAGTTTATAAATTACGTATTCTTAAAAAAGTGAATAAACAAAAGTATCATAAAAACAGATAATACATAGATTTCTCGGCAGATTATAGGGTGCTACTTTGGCTTGTTATTTACGCGTTACCTATTACGAGGTGCTAGTACTAAACATGGCGGAAGCTCCTTGGGGCACCGTGTTTAGTACTAGCCCCTCGGGGTCAAAGTATTATATACACCCATTTCTATATGGTGAGGTCGACAAATTATATTGATAAACATTTTTTTTCGTGCGGCCGTTTACTTTTACCATACGGTGTTTAGTACTAGCACCTCGGAGTAGGTGACGCATAGTTAACAAGCCAAAGTAGCACCGATTACAGTAAAGTCATCGAGCTATAACATTATTTTCACTCTGCTCAGAAGACTCTGACTTGGGAACCTTATTCACCGACAAAAATAGATTTACGACACGTTAAAAGGGTTTGGCTGTCAATCTTACTATAGCCTAGGAAGACAGTCGTAATCACACACTCATTAACCATTTGTTTTGGAATGTTTTAGTGTAGGTGCATTCATTCCGTGAGCACCTACCTATCTCTTGGCTGTGTAAACCATTAGTGTCAACTGACCATATCTACATGTTGTAAAAGAAAAATGCAGCCTGTAGGCCATGTGGGCATCGGGATCTAGACGTGCATATGTGTATATATACTGTATATATATATATATATATATATATATATATATATATATATATATATATATATATATATAAATATATCATTAAGTCCACGTCGGAAGGTGAGTGAAAACCAGGACTTTGAACAAGTACTTTCGTAGTTTATTCTGCATTATCAACTTCGAAAGTACTTGTTCAAAGTCCCAGTTTTCACTCACCTTCCGACGTGGGCTTAGTGGTATTCTTAAGCACGCGTTCCTTCGCGCTGTATTGGATATATATATATATATATATATATATATATATATATATATATATATATATATATATATATATATATATATATATATATATATATATATATATATATATATGTGTGTGTGTGTGTGTGTGTGTATATATATATATGCATGCACGTCAGTGGATTTTAACCACCAAAAAGCTGTACGAAGTGTTCTGTTTGTAAAAAATTAATGTGCTACGAGACTACTGCACATAAGATCAACCGATTCGGAGGAGCAATAGAGGAAATAGGGTTTCCTAAGTGTTGGTTGGTTGAAATGTATTGACCAATAAGAGAAAACATGCGGCCAGGCGCTCTTCGCTGCAAGGAGGACATGTTGATGAAACCTTCCAGGAAATTTGTGGAACAATTAGGACACCAGGGGAAAAAGGTTCAGATACTATTAGGGCGAAGGAGCTCTTGAAAAGTGATGTACTTGTATGAGAATCGTATTCTTTTCCTCAGTGTTGACATTACTTTCTCTTGATCAGTGTTGGCATCACTCAATTTACACGTTGCCGAGGGTTTCTCAGACTACGCATTTTGAACTGGGAAATGACTCGAGGAAAATAACAAGCTCTGAGACCGTAAACAAGTCGGTTGTATGAGTCCTTGGCGTATTGAATGTGTGTATGAATATTAAGCGTGCAATTGTGTGTAGAAGATATATTGCCTGCATGCATATGAAACAATGCTTACAAGCCTACGTTTGAACATGAATAAAGATAGTCATGTGAGAGCTCCATGTATTATACAGTATTACTACTATTGAATGAATACGGTTTTCCAGAGATTATATATATATATATATATATATATATATATATATATATATATATATATATATATATATATATATAATTTAGAAAGAAATTGTTGATCAACAAGAAAAAATTGTCGTATGAAGAAAATTTTTAAATACAGTATATAAGCAAAATATACTATGAGATATATTCTGATTCAACGTACAGTTTGCTTATATACAGTAATTATAAATTTTCTTCATATGGCGTAAATTTTTCGTGATGAATAACTTTTATCTCACTTGTATGCATATTTTTTCGCATTTTTGCTTAAAACCTACACGAAAATACATGCTAAAAGTTGTTCTGCTGTGTATGGAAATTCCCTTCAGCTCTGGGAGTGGTCTCTCTCTTTAAATATATGTATATGTATATATATATATATATATATATATATATATATATATATATATATATATATATATATATATATATATATATAGATATATCGAAAATAATGTTCAAAGTACCGTCTTAAGTACTACACACTGAGCCTCTAGTAACTACGGCGTGAAGATTTAACGCCCCTTCCCCACCACAGCTCACCCCCAATTTCACCTGTGTACTGGTAGACGCGAAACCAAGCCTCCTTGCTCGAAACAGACCGAATGGGGATCGAGTCCTCCTAGCTACCGAAGGTGAATGTCTTCAGTCATTCCCTGTTTGGATAAGAGCCTTGTAGCGTTGTTGTCCATTGAATATTTTTAGCACAAATATTACAAATATTACATATATATATATATATATATATATATATATATATATATATATATATATATATATATATATCTTTAAATTGATAACATCAACATAAAATGCAAATTCTTCTCGCTGGTTTACTATAGACCTACAAGTTCGGGTTGAATTAAATGTACTTATGGTTTAATTCTGAGAAAAGAGAAAAGAAAATATTCAACCGGGCAAAATATACCGTCATTGTATAAACTAACGATAAAAGCAGATTTTTTACCGTAAAGATTCTTCGAAATAAGTGTTCTCTCTCTAATCCGAAACACGATCATACGATTTGGCAGTTTAATTTAAATCATAAATTTTACCTACGGTTACCTCACAATGTGATGAGTTTCTCCTGTGATGTCCTTTACGAAAAATCTGTCGATCGGAATCGCCGTGGTTTAGACCTTCTAGAACTGCCTAAATCACCAATATCTGCTGGCACCTACTCAGCCCGTATCGAGGAAATTGGGGAATTTAGCAGCACATAGCGGCACCTTTACTTTCGGTGTTCCATCACCCGGGTGTGAATTCACACTGATGAAGGCACTTTATCAGAATGTGTCGGGTTTTGTAATTCGTCCCAACACTTAACAGAAATAGAAATTTTTGAGCGATGTTGATGGATGGCTGTGGATATTCGGGTACTGCTGCTTTCATTTCTACGAGAGGGTTGACACCGTAGTGGGGTTATGCCGTCAGTGCACCTCATGCGGTGCACTGTAGGCATTACTTAAGGTTCTTTGCAGCGTGCCTTCGGCCTCTAGCTGCAACTCCTTTCGTTCCTTTTACTATACCTCTTTTCATATTCTCTTTCTTCCATCTTACTTTCCACCCTCTCCTGACAATTGATTCATAGTGCAACTGCGAGGTTTTCCTCCTGCTACGCCTTTCAAACTTTTATGCCACTTTCCGTTTCAGCGCTGAATGATCTCATTGGTCCCAGTGCTTGGCCTTTGGTCGAAATTCTATATTCAATTCAGTTCACGAGAGGGCTGAGGCTGTTTTGTTCTTAAACGCTGTCATAAGCTACAGGGTATCCTGTATCCGTTCGAGAAGGCTCGCTTTTCCAGAATATATTTGTCGTCTTTTTACTTGAATACACTGTCCTGCGGTTATTAGGTTTGAAGAGAGTAAAGTGAGTTCGAAGAAAGAATTGGTGAAATTGCGTGACTGGACTTGTAAGTGCACTTGTTGATTTTATTAACCACGATATCCAATTTCTTGTTGGTGTATGAATTCCTCTAAACTTCACTTTCAGCTATATTTTTCAGAAAGATATGTCCCTGCGATTATTCACAATTAAATTTTTATTTTGTCGCTGAAATACCTCTCCATAAATGCCTACTCATTTTGACTGAATGAGCAACGTAATTTGTTTCGTAGGTTTATTTCTAAGAGTTTTATTAAAAGCGTTATACACGAGAATAATGAACCGTTGTTCACAACTCTTAACATGAAATAAAGAAATTCTGCAAATGGATTCAGAAATTGAAACATGAAACCACTGTGATACAGAGTAGTTGCACACACATCATTGCTGTATACACACTGTCACTTTGGGGGTCCACGTTGGGCGAATCCCTCGCGGTAGGTCCGGGCATGGCACCTTAGGATAGTTTAGATTAAGGGAATTTTAGGTTAGGGTACATCCCTATTGAAATAGGTCTTAGATTTGCTTGTAAGCAGACTGCAACCTGGGGAAATGACATGCACAACTCTCAGGCAGTTTTACAGAAGCCACCTCTAAATGGCTTGATCAGAGACACTGCAATTGCTCACTAGGAGGATGGCTGTATGAGGGTTGTGGTTGCTGAAGCAGCGAGCTTTGCATTGCAGCAGCTTTCTCTGAATGTTCGGGTGTCTTCAGACTTCTCTCTTCTCCTCCAGCAGAAGACAATGGAAGATCCAGTCTTGTGAACTCTCATGGAGAATCATCCTGATCTGTGAAATTTTCCTTAATAATTTTCGTTTTTTTTTTATATTTTTGGTTAATCTTTAATTTTTTTATAGTACTCAGCTACAGGGTGCCTCAAAAAAAAAAAAAAAAACAGGAAATTTGGTACAGTTTATATAATTGCTGGAAACAAAACAGTTGTTGTTAACAGAAACATTGTTAAAACAGAACAAGAACGCAAATGTTAGATGTGGTGTTCAAAATGCTTTCCGTGGGCAGCTGCACAACAACGTAGACGGTCTAGCCAACTTCCAGAGGGCGACTTCTAGCGGGATATTGTTCCAAGCTTTCATCAACAGAGTTTTTAAGGATTGTGTGTCTGTGACCTCTCTCCTCTGCAATTGAAGTTGTTGTAACAGTAAACCCACATGATAAAATCCATTACGTTGAGATCTGGACTTTTTGAGGGCCAGTCGTTAGGTTCAATGAAGTCAAGAGTGTTGGCTCTGAGCCAGGCAACAGTGTGTAAAATGCATAATGTGAATCTGAAATGCCCTTTTTGCGAGGGGGCCACCCTGTATATATGACGGAGTGTAGTTCCTTTGTAAAACTGGTAAGCTTTAAAGAAGCAATGAGTTAATGGCTGAAATAGCTGTCAGCGTTGAAGAAATTTAGCAACATGTCGGTAATTTTTGTCTTTTCCATCAGTTTCACCCTTAAAGTTAAGAAGAGCTTTAGGAAATTAAAAGTGTCGTCTTAAAGTAATAGGTGTCACATGTGCATTGGTATTCTTTAGCAGTCACTTCTGTTGGTTTTGCATTTGTCCCCAGTCAGTATAGATTATTCTAAAGCTTAATTATGTAGTCCAAATGTTGCAGTTTTTTTCCCAATAATAAATGTTAACGATTTTCCGACAGCAACAGGATAGTTCATTTTCAGTGTCACCAGACAGTGGTGGTGATGCTTCATAAGTCGAATTGCCCATGTTTGTAACTGACAGTCTCTCGGCTAGTCTTGACAGGACTGACAGTCTCTTGTTGCTGTTCTTTTTTTTTTGCCTTCTGCGTTTTTTGTTTATCAGTATAATTTGTGCAGCTTTTGTGCCAAATTGTCAAGCATCGCTTACCACCATTGCCAAAACTACAACGTACCATATCATCTGTAACTACAAGCTTAAGGTTTTAATTATTTTCAGGACTACTTCTCAGTTACTTTGATAATGCTGTTCACATTTTTAAACTCTTTGACAAGTAGAACACGTAGAACAGAGATTCAGTGCAACGTAATTGTTTAATGTGTAAAATCTATATACTGAGCAAACACTGTGGTGTAGGCTATGCCCGACTATTTCAGCCATTTAGGCGATTGCCTTGACATTCAAGAACATCGTACAATAATACCAAAGATACGAAAGAATCTGACTTTGCAACAGTCTTTTGCAAAGTATCTTGAAAGAACTCGAAACCATATTCTTCCTCAGGCAGTTGTCTGAATTCAAAACTTATATTTTAGAAAAACACGTGGATGAGAAAATGGCAGATTTGAGCCTTCCAAGATGATTACCTGCAACTGTCCCAGAATCGCATAAGTTAATATCTGGACATATGTTTGAAATACTTGTCCCAAAAAATTCGAAGAAAAAAGGGGTACCTTGCAACAAATTATACTGAAAAGATATGCTTGTTGAATGGTTTTGAATAAGGTACACGACACCCATTACGATTTTTCGTAACATAAGGTGTGTGTAGCATGTTTTCTGGATAAATTTACTTGTTATGGCTTAAGGAAGTTGTATATCAAGGTGACGTTTAGTGCCTGATAAAAAAAATTGCCTTAGCATGTGTGCTCTTGTTCATCATGAATTGGTTCCAAATTTACTTTGAATGAATCCTGGATTTTTAGTTTTCTGTAAAAGAAAACTAATGAGATGGCTTTGTCTGTCCTTCCACACTTTTTCTGTCCTCCCTCAGATCTTAAAAACCACTGAGGCTAGAGGGCTGCAAATTGATATGTTGATCATCCACCCTCCAATCATTAAACATACCAGATTACAGCTCTCTAGCATTAGTAGTTTTTATTTTATTTAAGGTTAAAGTTAGCCGTGGTCGTGCGTCTGGTAACGCTATAGGACAGGCCACCACGGGACCGTGGCTGAAAGTCATGGGCCGCGGCTCATACAGCACTATACACTGTACAGAAAACTCGATTGCGCCGAAGAAACCTCGGCACATTTTCTACTTGTTTTCCTAAGTTCTCATTGGGTTTTCATGAACTTTCTAATGTTTTCATATGGACTTATCCTTTTCCCTGTTCTGTAAACCAGCTTCTTTTGATATAAGTATTTTGTGCTCATTACTTATTTCAAGCTGCTTTTAGAATTATTTCATGGACTGCAGGACATACTGTTGTTTTTTTTATATATTTATTTTCGGTAGAGGATTCCGACTTAATTTCCTAATTTAACATTCTAGATGCCAACGCATAAATACAAAAGGGTGTGAAAGTAATACATTTCTTTTTATCATAGCAATAAGATTTGCCTACTACGCCTTACCTGATTGTACAAGACTCCCTAGAACACCAAGCATTCGGTTCATACGTTATTCCATTTGCCACCTTTAGATAACGAATCAGAGCAGCCGCAGGAAGATAAGTTGGGGAATTTAATCTTGAGTAATACTACCCAAATCATAATCAGTGTTAATTAAATTTATATCGAACTGTAATCTCTTTCGCAAAAACAGCGGTTTTAAGCCTAGGAACTCCGACAGTCATTGACCCTAGACTTCCAGTTATGTACGTATTGAAATCGCTTGCAGTTACTTGAACAGCTGTCTTCCTTTAATATCTGGACAGAATGCTGGACAGATTTCTTTTTAATGAAAAAGAATGGTGGATAGTGTGTCATGATTTAATTAGATACTTAGACTTGCAGACTGATTTTTTTTTCAAAAGCTTTTCATAGCTTTTAGAGTAACTACCGGCAATAACCACTAAAACTAATGGATCGTCATATGCGTTAACTTGCACAGCTTATAACAGAAGGCAGTAGTGTTCGAAAAATGGTCAGTAAGTTGGCTATGGTTTCTAGCTTGTGGGTGTCAGCAGTGGTCATGACTTTGATGCATGAAGGCTCACTGTATAGAGATAATTACTTTTTGAGACTGCAGACACAAACAGTTAGATGTATTGAGAAAGAGAGTTGGTAAAACAACCTGGATATTTGTTGTTCCGCTTTGGACATGATATTGCATCAACACCAAGGTAAATTGGATCAGGGTATGTAGTGCCTAGACTCAGGTTAAATAACTGCTCCTTGGCGATTTCGAGTCACGAACACAATTATCAATAATGGGAAGAAATTCGGTTCTGTTGCACAGGAAGTGTACATTACGAGTGGCATATAGAACATGGAATCTATCCAAAATTCAGCAGTTATACCATCACATATACAATGGATGCACCTTTGATTAGACATTTTCCTTTTACTGAATACATTTGATTTTATGACACTTTCGTAAATGTAGCACCCATACTACAGCACACACGTTAAAAATATGTACGTATTCAAAATTATACCATTTTCCTAAGCAGGGGAGGGCGCCAGAGAAAGAAAACACAGAACAGTCACTACCAAACTTGCTTTAATAGCTGAATTATGGATGAGCACCATACAGAAATTTCTACTGCAGTAGCTGCTTCATACACCTATGCAGCACCACGTCGAACCCCCCAATCCTTATCTTGCAAGCATTCTTGCTCATCCTGGATATTAAGGGCCATCCTTGTCGAGTACCTCTTTCTTGCGGTGTAAACAACCCTTGCGGGCTCTCTCTCTGCTATTTAAGACATCCGACTGATACATTCCTCGCAAGATTATCTCCCTTTTACTCTTCCCATATGACTAAACCATCTTAAAACGTTCTCATCAGTCTTTTCACCTATTCCAGCTTTTTTACTGGTTCGAGATATCTCCATGTTTTCTACCATTTCTGTTCTTTTTGGGTCCCGTAAACCTCACAGTTAATTCTTCTCAACTGCTCCAACCTTTTTCTCATCTTTTCATTTGGCATCCTAATTACACTTTCATAAAGGAGAGTTGTCACAGTAGTCCTCTCTCATACCTCACATGGGCATTGTGCAATTTGCACAAAGGGATATATATATATATATATATATATATATATATATATATATATATATATATATATATATATATATATATATACACTGTATATATATACAAACACATATATATATATATATATATATATATATATATATATATTTATATATATATATATATATATATATATATATATATATATATATATATTTATATATATATATATATATATATATATATATATATATATATATATATATGCTGTATATATATATACCATATATATATTTACACATATACACACATACATACATAGATTTCTTCATTCAAATATTAAGCCACAAATATCGTCTGATATCCATTTCACTATTATCTTGGGAATAACTTACACCCAAGGAGAATTATAACTAACAAGAGCTTCGTCACCAGTGGGACTGAAACCGCTGCCTACCTTAGCAACAACGATGCATGGTGACTTTTGACCAACCAGCTGTCAAGAGTGATATCGACTCTGCTGGTCGAATTCTACTTTCCAGTAGGATAGCTGATAGGTAAGCTTGTAACACTGATGGTTCATGTTCAAAAGTTACAGTAAATCGTTGTTTCTCAACCAGGCAGTTAAAAAGTCAAGTATATCTTAGTTTAACCAGACCACTGAGCTGATTAACAGCTCTCCTAGAGAGGGCTGGCCCGAAGGATTAGACTTATTTTTACGTGGCTAAGAACCAATTCGTTACCTAGCAACGGGACCTACAGCTTATTGTGGAATCCGAACCACATTATAGCGAGAAATGAATTTCTATCACCAGAAACAAATTCCTCTTGTTCTTCACTGGCCGGTCGGAGATTCGAACTCGCGACCAACAGAGTGGTAGCTGAGAACGATACCCGCTCACCCACCGAGGAACTCAACCAGGCAGTGGTTCGATACCTACTAGTAACGAAGCACTTATCAATTAAAATTCCCCTTGGATGTAAGTTTTTCCCGAGGTATAGTGAACTGGACATGAAACGATGTTTGTGGCTCAACATTTGCGAACGTAAAAATTGTCACAATGTATTTAAGAGAAATTCATAAACACACACACACACACACGCACATATATATATATGTGTGTGTGTGTGTGTGTGTGTATTTTTATATATAGATGTATATAGTACGTAAATTTTTATATTTATATAATCAATACATTTCAGCCATACAGTATGTAGCTTGCAGAGGAAGCAAGCTTTCCTATTCTTTGCAAGTCTTTTTGGAATGAGGCTGCTTACCCCAAGACCTGGGGGCATCACAGCCAGTTTAAGGTCAGGGTCATGAGAAGGATAATTGGCAACAGTGCCACACCTACAAATCGTAACGAATGTGTTCAATTACGAGTCTACTGCGTCTGAACTTGTCAGCAGCCTCGTAATACGGAATGGATGCTAGGACAGTTCGTCCCTGGTCTATTCGTCGTCGATTAATTTGTCCCCGGAAAATAGTGCCGTCAGTGCATCTCGTGCGGTGCACTCTAGGGATTACTAGAGGTTTTTTGCAGAGTGCCTTCGGCCCCTAGCTGCAACCCCTTTCGTTTCTTTTACTGCACCTCCTTTCATATTCTCTTTCTTCCATCTTACTTTCCACCCTCTCCTAACAATTGATTCATAGTGCAATTGCGAGGTTTTCCTTCTTGTGCACCTTTTAAACCTTTTACTGTCAGTTTCAGTTTTAGCGCTGAATGACCTCACAGGTCCCAGTGCTTGGCCTTTGGTCTAAATTCTGTATTCAATCCCTGGACAATTCGTCGTTGGTCACTTCGTCGCCAGGTCAATTCATCGTCAGGTAATTCCTCCCCAAGACACGGAAATGAAGGAGAAAATACCGTAAATGCAATTTTCGGGCAAAAGTTTTGAACAATCACTTTAGAACTAAAATTTTCGCTGGACAGTTGTAGATAGGAAAATTTTTTTTAGAAAAAATAACAGCAAATCGAGTTAGATTTGTTCAGTACGTCTACTGACCAACATGGCTACCTACAAGACCATAACTTTAAGAGAAGGGAAAAAACAAAGTGGTCGATCAAGGAAATTATATATACACAAAAAATAAACAATGCTGATGGGTCTACGATGTACTGGAGATGCGAAAAACATGCGTGCAAGGCGAGACTTCTTACAGATGAAGACTATAAAGAGCTTAAGAAAATTGGGATCCATAATCACGCTTCAACTGCTGCAGATGTAAATGCAAGGATCACGGTTTCAAATATTTAGTTGTCGCTAGTGAAGTTGACAATTTAAATGACTGTACATTGTCGAAAATACCTCCGTTTGCACAGCTTAATAGGAATATTAGACATTGCAGGCAAGCTGATTCCAGCTATCCCTCTACCCCACTTACAAATGTTGGGTTTTCCATTCCGAGTGAATACTCCTGCCTTGACAATGATGAAAAGTTTTTGCAATATGACAGTGGGATGGAAGATTCAAAGCGAATATTAATATTTGCAAGTGACGAAGCACTTCGACAGTTAAAACAATACCAAGAACTGGGCGGCAGATGGAACATTCAAGTGCTGCTCTAGCCTATTTTTTCAGTTATATGTAGTGCACATTCAATTAATATTTTGAATGTCCCACGATTGTTCGCATTGCTCTCTGACAAAAGTTAAAACACATGCAGTAGACTTTTTGGCAAAATGAATGAATTACTGCAGAATGATGGTCCTGAAAATATAACTTATGGATTTCGAAAAAGCAGCCCATAATGGATTTCTGGAATCGTTTCCTGGGTCGATTTTGTCATGCTGCCTGTTTCATTTAGGACAAAAACGTGTACAAGCATATTGTCCAAGGAGGACTGAAATGCAGATATCACGAAGACAATAGTTTTAATAATAAAAAAATGCGCTGTTTTGTTGCATTTGCCTTCCTGCCGGTTGATGATGTTATAGATGGATATGAACAACTTGCAGAAGATGATGATGATGATATTCCACAGTCTGTTGCATTCTATTTTGAAAATAATGATATTGGACCACCTAGAGGAAGAGGACAAATGACGCGACGCCTTGAACCTCCCTTTCCATTAACTATATGGAATGTATGGGATCGATGTTTGTTGGGCATTGCCTATTACAAATAAAGCCTTCCACGGCGCGCTGAAACACACAGTGAATATTAGCTATCCAAATATTTGGAAACTCATTGATGTGCTTAAATGTGAGGAAAGGTTTGCCAGTGCAAGTGCCAAATTGCAGAAATTTATCCGAAGAGAAAGAAAAAGTACAGAGATATGAACATACGTATAAAAAAATGTCATAGAAAAATATGGTTCAAGCCCAAAAATTAATTTTCTAAAAGCAATTGCTCACAATCTTAAATTTTATTTTTAATGTCTATAATGATCACTGGCTTCTTGATTTGAACGTTTTTAAATACAGATACATGTTTTTCCCTTTTTCTATCATCTCGACGAATTGACTGTCGATGAAATGACTTGACAACGAATTGACCAACGACGAACTTTCCGGGGGCAAATTAGCCGACAACGAATTTCCCGGGTCGAATTGACCGGACACCGCGGAATAGCACCGACCCCTGTGGAGAGATGTGGGAGTCGACCAACATACATAAAAGTTTAAATGTATCAAAGGGACATGTCAGGCCCTTAGCAATTGCCGTATAGGTCGCACCACTACCACTCTACGACGACAGCTGCAGGCTCACTGCAACCTAGGGACTGTATTCCAACATTAAGTAGACGCCTGTGACTGTAAACCAACACTGGAAGAATCACTGGAAGGCACAGAGATCGTGCTTAGAGATGCTTGATTTCAGAGATTGCAAATAGCAAAAGCCGTAAGAATAAACTAACAACGGCTTGCATTAAACATTCAAAGGAACACGGACTTCATCCTCCATTCTTCAAGGGAACCACAAGACATCTGTGAAAGTCCGGAGGGAGAAACGAGCAACGGAACACTCCTGAATACGGGAGAAGAAAAGTTAAGTATACCTTAGTTTAACCATACCATTGAGATAATTAGCAGCCATCCTAGGGCTGGCCCGAAGGATTAGACTTATTTTACGTGGCTAAGAACCAATTGGTTACCTAGCAACGGGACCTACAGCTTATTGTGGAATCCGAACCGCATTATACCGAGAAATTAATTTCTATGACCAGAAATAAAATCCTCTAATTCTTCATTGGCCGGTCGGAGAATCGAACGCGGGCCCAGGAGAGTGCTAGCCGAGTACGATATCGACCCATCCAATGAGGAGCCGGATACTGGAGAAAATACCGGTAGTGGAGCAAATCAAAACTATCGGCCAGGACGGAAATCACGCCCTTGTTTGCACGCCATTACATAGGGTGTGTCCTACCGAGCACCAGAAATGCCCATGCTACCGCACAGACTATGAGTGACAGATTGAGACCCGACGACCAATAGAAATTCATCATTTCAGTAAAGTCATACATTACGTTTCAAGATTAGCTCTTATGTCCGCATGTTGTAATAAATACTGCTTATGTAAATTTGCAATTTAATCCTGAAGATGTTGCCGATAAGAGAGGAAACGGGCCGTCGACTATAAGAATTAAAAGAAAGCAAACGTGAATAATCTTTCTTTATTCCCGAGAAGTTTACCTGTAGAGAAAATGAAGCTAAAACAGATTCAGTTTCTAGATAAAAAGGTAGTCTGCAAACAGTGCCGTAGATTTTAGTAGAAATTGCAAACGAGAGAAAATATGCCCAAATAGCATATATATATATATATATATATATATATATATATATATATATATATATATTATATATATATATATATATATATATATATATATATATATATATATATATATATATATATATATATATATATATATATATATATATATATATATATATATATATATAATTAGAAGAAAGCAGTTGTCGGAGCTGTCCAATCCGTGATCAATGATTTGCTCCTAATGAATGTGGTAAAAGGCAACATGACGTATGCAACGTTGAAATTGGACCTGTAGAGAAGAGAGAATGTAGCTGTCTTGTGACATTGAGAAGAGAATGGGAATCGAAAGATGAGGTAAGAAGTCAGCTGTTGAACAAATGATTAGCCAGTTTTGATACATGTTTGGAATTCTGCTTTCTCACTCAAGTTTCTCCGTCTTTCGGGTCCCTAGTCAATAGGATTGAATCTTAGGCAGTTCATTTCATTAATAACACAAAGATTCTCTCTCTCTCTCTCTCTCTCTCTCTCTCTCTCTCTCTCTCTCTCTCTCTCTCTCTCTCTGTTTAGGTACTGTTTCAGCTCTCTGGTTGCCGTTTCTCAAACCGTGGTTGTGTAATTCAATGATTATTTGCGCAGTTCAATCTTGAAACTGTTCATACCGTTTGTTTTTCGTTACAGATATAACCCTTAAGAAAGGGGCTGTTGACAAACACATTTTAAATCTTTCTCCCTTTTGTTATTTGCTTTGGCCATGGGCTGTAAACAGTTTCTGACTCCCCATCCCATTAACTCTTCCACATAGCACGACTAAAACAGCATTAGAAAACCTTCCCACACAAACCTCTATTGACATAGTGGTCAGTACGGCGTGCGTCCGACCTGCTTTTAGTTTTCTGTAAAAGAAAACTATTGAGTTGGCTATTTGTCAGTCCGTCCGCACTTTTTCTGTCCGCCCTCAGATCTTAATAACTACTAAGGCTAGAGGGCTGCAAATTGGTTGTTGATCATCCACCCTCCAATCATCAAACATACCAAACGGCAGCCCTCTAGCCTCTGTAGTTTTTAATATATTTAAGGTTAAAGTTAACCATGATCGTGCTTCTGGCACCGCTATAGGTGCCAAGAACACAGGCCACTACCGTCCGTGGCTGAAATTTTCATTGGCCGCTGCTGAGATTTTCGTGGGCTGTGGCTGAGAGTTTCATGCAGCATTATACGCTGCACAGAAAACTCGATTGCGTCGAAGAAAAATCGGCGCATTTTTACGTCTTTTTTTTTTTATTTTTTTTTTTTATTTTTAGCTAGTCATATTAGATACATTGGATAATTTTCTCCCAACTGCATATCTGCAGCCTCCCGGTAAGTTTCCTCTTGGGCAAGATTTGTGAAAATGGTAGTTGTCTTTTCCTCAAAAATGGCGGTCATGGTTCAAACTGTTGCTGAAAGGCGTCTAATTTGGCCCTCTTTCAAGAGATCTTTTTCACGAGAACTGCCACTAACGTCTGGGGAGCGTGGCTTGCTTTGCAGGATATTGGTCTTTCAGTCACTTTACTGCAAAATGTGGAATGGTCGTTCTTGCAGCATTGCTGATGTCAATTTACATAAGTATGACAGAGGACGTATCATTTCTTTAAATGGTTGTGCACAGTTACACTTTTTCTTATTGGTTTTCTGTAAAAGAAAACTATTTACATGGTTTTATCTGTCTCTCCGCACTTTTTCTGTCTGCCCTCAGATCTTAAAAACTACTGAAGCTAGAGGGCTGCAAATTGAAATGTTGATCATCCACCTTCCAATCATCAAACATACCAAATTGCAGCCCTCTAGCATCAGCAGTTTTAATTTTATACTAAAATGTTAGCCATGATCGTGCGTCTGGCACCGCCATAGGCGCCGAGAACACACCCCACCACCGGGCCGTGGCTGACTTTCATGGGCCACGGCTTATGCACTGTACAGAAAACTCGATTGCGCCCAAGAAACTTAGGTGCATCTTTTATTTGTTTATACTGTTTTTCATGCCTATATATATATTTATCTGTTTTGACGTTTTGTCTTATCCGTCAGCCGGCTTCAATTTTCTCTCATTTCGCAAATGTGTATTCCTTTCTATGCAAACGCCCCTCTGCAAGTTGATGGACTTTCAGGCTTCTTCCACTGAAATGTTTACTCGTTTTGTGCAATATAATATAATGATAATAATAATAATAATAATAATAATAATAATAATAATAATAATAATCAGAATTTTAATAATAGATCATATATATATACTGTGTGTGTGTATATATATATATATATATATATATATATATATATATATATATATATATATATATATATATATATATATGATCCATTATTAAAATTCTGATATTATTATTATTATTATTATTATTATTATTATTATTATTATTATTATTATTATTATTATTATTATTATTATTATTATTATCGTATCAAAGAAGTGAACATTATATACCAGGTGTTTCGAAATTAGAGGCCCCTCCTCCACAGAACAAATGGAAAGTTATGAAGTTTTCTGCTATAGCCTATCTACAAGTACATTATTTTAATTTTCTATTAAGCTAGTTTTCATTTTACATTTCTTGTATTTTCAGACTGAGTGACGGAGTTAGATACAGCCATGGCTAACGACTCGGAGGAAATCAGATGGATTGACTGAATCCGGGCTATAACCTTCAGAGAGGCCAAGGATGCTGGCGCATCCTTCATTTCATGTTCCTGGATAGCTAAATACACTAAAAGAGATGAATCCTTTGTTAAAAGAAACTGGAACAAAAATCCATATGACTGTCATCGTGAAAAGAGTGCGAATCTTGGAAGGCCTGAAGTCCTTTTTCAGGAGTCAAAAGACATCATAGCTGAGGCAGTGGGTAGACCAAGAAAGTCTATACGTAAATTGGCGCTTGAACTAGAAACAAAAAGGGGCAAGAAGAGAAGTTATAGTGCTGTATATTGTGAGTTGAAAGAATCTGGTATCAAGCTATTTCATGTTATCAGCAAGCCCAACATCACTTAGCAACAGAGAGAAGCTTGTGCATGGTTTTGTGGTTCATTTCTTAAAGATTGGGATGAAGCTGACTTTCTCCATGTTACCGCATCAGATGAAGTTATAGTGCTGTATATAGTAGTTGAAAGAATCTGATATCAAGCCATTTCATGTTATCAGCAAGCCCAACATCACTTAGCAACAGAGAGAAGACCGTGCATGGTTTTGTGGTTCATTTCTTAAAGACTGGGATGAAACTGACTTTCTCCATGTTGCTGCATCAGATGAATTCTTCATTTACACAGTCAGGAAGCAAATCATAAAAATTACATTATTTGGGCTGCAAAGTTGGATGATATCAGCGATGACGTCCACTATCGCCAAGTTGTGAAATTTCCTGAATGTTTGGGAATTTTTCTGTTTCACAGCCAAAAGGTTAATGTGGATCATCAAAGAAAAAGGACAGTCATGGAATGGCGAATACTTCAGAGAAACTGGGCTTACTGATGGAGTATTTCCTTTCCTCAAAGATCCTGAAAATGTGTTATCTGTTGAAGTCACATTTTTGCATGATAAGGCACCATGTTTCAAGGCTCTTCAGACACAGGAGCTGCTTCAAAACAGTGGTATCGATTTCTTCTCGTCAAGAGAATTTCCAGGTAGCTCCCCTGACCTTAATGTGTGTGAAAACATTGGTAGTATCTTAAAGGATCGTGTTGAAGTGCACACAGTGAACTATGATGGTATACCAAGCCTCGACGACCTGTAAAGAGAGGTGACCGAAGTGCTCAGGGAAATGGAGTTTGAGTCTCAGCTTTTTTGCGATTTGCTGAAATCATACTCCTCAAGAATGCAGGCTGTGGTACAGGCAGATGGAGGCCACACAAAATATTAAATACTCCGAGAGAAACTTAAATAAATACCCGTTCTAAATTACTTTTGTTTTTGTACATATCAATTTTAGTTTATGATGTAGAGGGGGGGCCTCTAATTTCGAAACACCCTGTATGTATATATATAAAAATATATATATATATATATATATATATATATATATATATATATATATATATATATATATATATATATATATATATATATATATATGTATACATATATATATATATATATATATATTATATATATATACATATATAGATATATATATAGATATATGTATATATATATTACATATATATATATATATATATATATATATATATATACGTATATATCTATATTATATTATGTTATATATGTATATATATATATAATTTTAGTAAATGGAACTATGTAAACTTGCGCTCTATAAAAATCCTAACTGTTGACTGATCTAGACAAAATTTTGCACGCAGCCCTCATTTGACCCCCAAGAAGGTTTTCGCGTAGGTTTCAGGCCCGTACCCCAACCTCCCTCCCCTTTCCTCATCCCCCTTCCCCCTTCTCTTTGAAACTAATGTGATAAATAAACTGTACAGGTTTATCATACCTCATTTCATGTACTCGAGACCTTAGAAACATTTTCATGCTTTTTTTTTACTGTGATTAATACTTCTGTATCAAAGTTTGTGTTTAGGTTTAGTCGGGGTTTGTGTTTAGGTTTCGCAGGGGATGTGTTTAGGTTTAGTGGGGGTGTGTTTAGGTCTAGTTGGGGTGTGTTTAGGCTTGGGGGGCTGCATTTAGGTTCAGTGGGTGGTGTGTGTTTAGGTTTAGTGGACGTGTGTTTAAGTTTGGTGGGAGGGGTGTTTAGATTTAGTGGGTGATGTGTTTAGGTTTAGTTGGGGTGTGTTTAGGTTTGGTGAGAGGGGGTGTTTAGGTTTAGTGGGGTGTATTTTGGTTTAGTGGGGTGTGTTTAGGTTTGTTGGGAGGGTTGTTTAGGTTTAGTGGATGATGTGTTTAGGTTTAGTGGGAATGCGTTTTGGTTTAGTGGGGGTGTGTTTAGGTTTAGTGTGGGTGTGTTTTGGTTTAGTGGGGTTGTGCTTAGGTTTAGTTGGGTGTGTGTTTAGGTTTAGTGGGGGTTATGTTTCGATTTAGGGGGTGTTTAGGTTTAGCATGGACATGCTAATCAAAACCACACCACACGTTACTTCCTTTCTATGGTAAATGATCAGCTGTCATTCAGAGTTTTCCCTGGCAGTGCTGGGTTGGTCAGGTAATGTCTGTGTGTGTGTGTGTATGTATATGTATGAATGTACTTCATAAATCCACGATAATATGTATGTAAGTGTTCTGTCGATAATGAAACTGTCAGCTTCAACTTGCTACTGATTAGGTAATCCTTGACAAACAGAAAAGAAAGATGGGTTAGCGGTTTGATGACTGGGGAAAATGTAGGCCAAGGTTTTAATTGTGACATATCTCAGTTGTCTCATTTTTTCATGCGACAACCTGATTACGCTGAAGATAGGATTTTAAATATACACGAAAGCATCCGTTTCTGATTTGGTTCAGTCTTCTGGTTGATCTTGCAGTATATTTAGTTACATTATTGTTGTGATAGGATAGTTTAACATTATAAATTGAATGCTTGAAGAAAAATCTGAATTTAGCTTGAATATAAGGTACCAGTGCGAATAGCGTGATACTGGTTGATGACGATATACCCTTATGTACACAATGAAGATCTTTGCTCTCGCCGAAATTTGAACGCGTTACAAATATATAGACCTTTTACCCAAATTTGAAACAGATTCCAGAAGACGTCCTGATGGGTTACTTGCAGTAAGCTCTACTGTTGTACATTAGAGAAGTAAAGGCCGATGTACTTTCGTTATCGGAAATATTTTATATTCATGATAAGCTCAAACCTTTGAGAAGCAGCGTGACTTCATCTTATATTCCAGAAGATTTTCTGTCAGCAACGAAGTTCCAAATTTGCCGCAGATAGTTAAACGTAGTTAAACAATCGTGCAATTAAACCGAATTAGTTCAAGTTGGTGTTTGTGATAAGTGACATTCCTTCTATCCAATTTTTTCACAGTACCGAGGGGCGAAAGAGGAAAGAATCAGAAAGTTATGAGTTGTCTTCTTGAAAGAGAGATCATGATCAGAGCTGTGTCTTCGGAGGACTTGGCTAGATGTATCCAAGAATTCTGAGGATAAAATTTCGTCTTTACTGTAAAATGCTATTACATTTATTGTACATCATGTTTTAGGAGTGACAGGGAAAACTAACGCTTGCTAAACCACCCAAAGATTGATTAATAACAACAGAATACTGGCTCGACGCTTGACGGCTTGTCTTTGCAAATTTTGCTCACTCTCTGTGGCTCCAGAGACGTCATCATGGGGACGTTAGCTAGCTTGGAACCCTCAATTTGTGAGGTTTTTGCACTAAATAAGCTCTTTGTCGACTCTTGACTATCAGAGCAGAATAGAATATAGAATTTAGGCCAAAGGCCAGGCACTGGGACCTATGAGGTCATTCAGCGCTGAATGAGAAATTGACAGTAAGAAGGTTTGAAAGGTGTAACAGGAGGAAAACCTCGCAGTTGCACTATGGAACATTTGTTAGAGAGGGTGGGGAGTCAGATGTAATAAAGAGAATATGAACGGAGATACAGTAAAAGGAATGAAAAGTTACAGCTAGGGGTCGAAGGGACACCGCCAAGACCTTTAAGTAATGCCTACAATGCACCACGTGAGGTACGTTGACGGCCCTACCCCCATACGGGGACTAGTGAATATCGTGGCCCCAGTTAGATCGGAAGGCGAACTGTCCCTTGAATTAATTTTATTGCGACTATATATATACTCGTAATGTAAGTAGGGCTACCTTATCGAGATTTTGGCTTGAGGTAGAGTTATAATAAATTAATGTGTTAAGTGTTACCATTTTACATTATCTGATATGTATCAGCGATGTTTTTCTTTTCCATCGTTGGAGATTTTTCTCTTGATTAAATAAAACCCCGTTGTATTTAGGAAATATATTAAAAACGTTAAAATTGCTACAGTTTCAAGACCAACTGGTCTCCTGTTCTGATGATGATAAAATACAAAAAGGAAAAGCTACAAATGTTAAGAAAGAAAGAAAAAAAATATAACAAGCCACCTTTGGTCGTTACCGAACCGACACTATAAATAACAACTGTTGAATATTCAGCGACCTGACAAAATTATTAATTAAAACAAACAATACACAGAAAAGGAGATAGCTGAAGCTGCCCTCATTAGGGCAGTGCCCAATTTCAACCTAATTGGTGGCAACTATAAGTTTGCCGGTTTGTTGTCCTAATATGTAATTCAAGCAGCCTATCTTAACAATATTGTCAGGTTGTTCAATGTTAATAGTGGCAGTTCGGTAATGACTGAAGGTGGCCATTATTTTTTTTTTCTCAACGTTTGAAACTTTCCATCTTTTACTTTATTCTGTAATCGCCTGAAGAGGAGACCAGTTGGTCCTGAAACTAATGAATTTTAACGTTTTTAATATATTTCCCAAATACAACGGGATTTTCATTTATTCTTATAGCACGGCAAGTGTGCGTATTATATTTATTTTCTCTTGATACTTCATTAGCGGCTACGGCAGAGTAGTGACTTCAGCTGCCTTGAAAAGAGAAAGTTATGTCGAAATATTCAACCTTGTGCTTAAAAATTTATATTTTTGCCTGACAGTAGGCCTTCATCTAGTTTCATTCTCTTTATTGATAAAACAAGAATAACCAGTGTTGAATAAGCTAGTTTCTTGAGATATATAGTTTGTAGTACACACACTCAAGATCAGTTCATGAATTAAAGGTAAGCCTGTGAATGTGAGTATTTCTGCCCATTATCTCATTATGCTTAGTGTTAGACGTCACCCATCCAGGAGGAACCTATTAACCAGAGAGGCCCTTCATTCTTTCCTAACGAGAGATCGTAAGGCTGTTGGAGCCTAATTTATACTGTAGACTTAAGGCTCCATCGTAAGGCTGTTGGAGCCTAATTTCTAGATTTAGGCTCCATCGTAAGGCTGTTGGAGACTAATTTCTAGACTTAAGGCTCTATCGTAAGGCTGTTGGAGTCAAATTTCTAGACTTAAGGCTCCATCGTAAGGCTGTTTGAGCCTAATTTCTAGACATAAGGCTCCATCGTAAGGCTGTTTGAGCCTAATTTCTAGACTTAAGGCTCCATCGTAAGGCTGTTTGAGCCTAATTTATACTGTAGGCTTAAGGCTCCATCGTAAGGCTGCTGGAGCCTAATATTCTAGGCTCCGCAAGGAGACTGACCCATCAGTGCACCTCTCATGATGAACTGAAGGCATTATTAAAGTGTATTTGCAGCGTTCCTTCGGCCCCAAGCCGCACCCACTTTTTAGTCTTTCACTTAACCTTCATTCTCGCTTGGTTTTTTCAGTCTTGCTGTCCAACCTCTCTATATCTATTACACCTCAGTGTAGCTGTGAAGTTTTCACCATTTCCACTAATAGATCCTTGTACTTCATCTCCTTTATTTTGTAGATCTCTGTTATCTTGCTGTCCAACAACTCCAGCTTCTTTTCGCTGTCTTAAACGCTGAATGACCAAAACTGCCCCAGTGCTTTGCTTGACAGTCTAAATTTTATAAGATCAAATCAATTCTAGATTAAGATGGTTCGAAAATGGTTTTGGTTCTTTAGAATTGCAAACTCGAACCTGTCTAGTACTTTGTAATGGGGCTTATTATTGAATTAAATTGGTTGAATGTAAGTTTACAAAGTTACGGGTTTCCACTATCCGGCCATGGCAGATACAGTTTTTTGTTTCATGTTATATCTTTCAGCGTGGGAATGTGCTGTTTATTTATAGATGGCTCACAGGTACTTAATTGGTTCTCGTGGAGAAACGGGTAAAAAATGCACCGAATTTTCTTCGGCGCAATCGAATTTTCTGTATATCGCATAATGCTGTATAAAACTCTCAGCTACGGCCCATGAAACTCTCAGCCGCGGCCCATGAAACTTCCAGCCTCGGCCCAGTGGTGGTCTGTGTTGTTGGCACCTATAGCAGTGCCAGATGCACGATCGTGGCTAACTTTGACCTTTAATCAAATAAAAACTACTGAGGCTAGAGGGCTGCAATTTGGTATGTTTGGAGGGTGGATGATCAACATACTAATTTGCAGCCCTCTAGTCTCAGTGGTTTTTAAGATCTGAGGGCGGGTAGACAAATAGCCATCTCAATAGTTTTCTTTTACAGAAAACGAAAAAGAAAATGTTTCACTTCTAATTGTAGAGTTTAGTTAATATTAAGCAGACAGTCTTGAATATTACCATGTATAGTTCTCTATTTAGATGCAGTATTTTTTCCTCGTCTCAGAATTGGCCATACATATTGAATGGAAGACTTTCAAGGTGCTGGTCGCCCACTGATGTTTTGTGAAGAATGGTTGTTACGTCAAGTCAAAAGCATTAGCTCATTTATTCTCCTAGATCTGGGCTTTCAGAATGCGTTTCTTTCCTGAAGTCTGGTCGGTGATAAGAGTTGTATTTTTAGATTCCTGGAAAAGGTTTTGTTTACAAGTAGGGGTTATCTTTCAGTTTCTCAAAAAAAAAAAAAAAAAAATTCACTCTTTCCTTCAGCGTTTATGTTTTTCGAAAAAATTTTCTTCCAACATTTTTCATTATTGTCATTTTTGGATGCTAATCGAAATACTGCGTTAATATTGTGTTCACAGAGCCCTTTTAGTTTTCTGTAAAAGAAAACTATTGAGATGGCCCTTTGTCTGTCCGTCCGCACTTTTTCTGTCCGCCCTCAAATCTTAAAAACTACTGAGACTAGAGGGCTGCAAATTTGCATGTTGATCATCCACCCTCCAATCATCAAACATACCAAATTGCAGCCCTCCAGCCTCAGTAGTTTTCATTTTATTTAAAGTTCAAATTAGCTATGATCGTGCGTCTGGTACCTATAGCAACAACACAGGCCACCACCGGTTCGTGGCTGAGAGTTTCATACAGCATTATACGCAGAAGAGAAAACTCGATTGCGCCGAAGAGGTGGCCACGTATGATAATATATCTCTAAAGTTAAGGACCTGATATCTGTCACAGTATTGTTCCTCGGCATCGACATTGGCAAGAAACTTTGACTGCGTCGGTATTATTGTTGTTTTCAATGCTGTCATTGTTTCTGTGATCCGTATGAAAGCAGTGGTACTTCTGCAGGAGTTTCTTTGTCTGAATGCTTTATTGATATAAGAATTTTCTTCAGTAAACGATATTGTAGCGTGTTTATTTGGACCGTTCGATCTTTCAGTGCAAAGCAAATTAAGGAACGTACTAAGAAGTACTGATATTACCCCAGGAAGCAAAATGAATGAATTACCTTTTTTTGCATTCTCCATTTTTAAAATGAAAGATTGATTTTTCACTTCAGTTCAGCACCCTTAGCACTGCATTTTGACTTGATTATGAAAATATGTTACACTCCCGTATCGCATACAAATCTTCACTTATTGGGTTGAGTAGCTTTATACAAATTGGATTTTCTCATTTAATATTCTAACAGCTCAGTATCCACATTTGTAATCGTGTTGTCGAAGCCTGTAGTATCTTCTGTATGTACTAACGCTCGGAATTTTACTTGTATTAAATAATAGGTGATACGAGTATGCATCATCCGTGATTAAGTCACTACAATGTCATCATTAGTTTATATAATTGTGTTTACTCAAAGTTCCGTTTTAAAACGACGTTCTTCTCGTCGGAAACATTTAAACCAATTCCTGATTGCACAGACGACTGCGTATTGGCTCTTTTCAAGTTCAACAGCGTTGTGGAATTAGTCTGTTGAAAATCATTTCGGAATGGCTTGTCTCCTACATGAAAGCATTTGATACCTGTATCAAAAGCTGTGAAGTTCTCAGTAAAATGGCTTCTGAAATCAGATTATACCACAGTTTTCATTTTGCTCGAGATGTCTTTTCAACTGATATTTTACGTTTTCATCGTTGTAGACAGACGAACGTTTAGTCAACTTCAAGAAACTGCTCTGACAACGAGAGATGCATCGCAAAAGAAATAATCCAAAGGATGGCCACACTGTAAGAGGGAGGGAACCCCAGTGGAAGGGACAAATGACGAGGAGGAGGAGGAGGAGGAGGAGGAGGAAGAGGAGGAGGCAGAGGCAGAGGCAGAGGAGGCGGCTTTTGGAATGGTTTGGTGGAAGTGCCGGAGAAAGGGATGGGATGGAAGAAGCCTACTTAAGGCAAGTTCAGTGAGTGTCGAGTGCTACACACTTCTCGGAGGATCGATAAAGGAGTAAGTCGCACCTCATTCCTCTGGATCAAAGAAGCTGCTGGCCCAGTGTGCGTGTGTCTCTCCGAGAGTGCGTGCGCGCGCGTGAGTAGGTTGCACCTCATTTCTCTGGATCAGAGACCGGTTGCTGCAGTGTGTGTGTGTGCGTGTGTGCGTGCGTGTGTGTGTGTGTGTGTGTGTGTGTGTGTGTGTGTGTGTGTGTGTGTGGCTGGCACTTCATAAGTAAGAGGCATGTTGATGTAGTGGGAAAAGAATATATATCTTTTCCATCTACTGGTCTGTATTTGCGTTAATTTAGTAGAGAAAATCATGAGTTATTCCATTTCAAGATTCACGTTACTACTGGATATGAGTAGTGTTAGTTTCTCATTAGTTGTAGATCTCGGTTTTTGTGTACTGTATATCATTCTAGATGACTTAGACGAAAGAGTAGGATTTTATGAATAAAACTATCTTTTTAAACGCACCTGAGCCCACGGTTTAGTAGAAATGTTCATTTGCCATACTAGACGACGCTTATTTGTCTTGCAAGAGACCTGAAACCTTGTTCTTTTATTAGCCTTCCTGTGAATCATTTAACGCAGGGGAAACCGACGCAGCTTCTCGTGTGGAGGACACCTTCGTCACAGACCGCCTTCTCTCGCTTCAGTTTAGTTCCAGTGGAAGAGATACGACTTTATTCGAATATCGTATATTCTCTTTAGCTTTGATGGAAAAGGCAGTTTTAGGTTTCTGTAAAAGAAAACTATTGAGATGGCCATTTGTCTGTCCGTCCGCACTTTTTCTGTCTGCCCTCAGATCTTAAAAACTACTGAGGCTAGAGGGCTGTAAATTTGTACGTTGATCATCCACCCTCCAATCATCAAACATACCAAATTGCAGTCATCTAGCCTCAGTAGTTTTTTTTTATTTATTTAAAGTTAAAGTTAGCTATGATCGTGCGTCTGGCACCGCTCTAGGCGCCAACAACACATGCCACCCCGGTTCGTGGCTGAGAGTTTCATACAGCATTATGCGCTGTACAGAAAACTCGATTGTGCCGAGGAAACTTCGTCGCATTTTTTACTTGTTTATTATAATGTTTAAGTCGTTTGCCGTTCATATTGCTGCCTCTTACAGCAACTACGTTCTTCAGGAAGTATATTAAAATTTCATTCTCTATATCTTTTTCATAACTGTATCCTTGTGCGGACTTGTCACTTTGATCATTCCCTTCCGCTATGAAATAAAAATGTATGAAATAGATATATAGATAGATGCAGATAGATATGTCTCAGGTTTAAACACAATACAATAATTAACAACTAGATGTCAGTTTTCTGGTTAATATGTAAGTTCTTCGGAATGAAGTAGATATTCAAAGGAGAAGCAGCCAACTGTAAATCTCAGCTGAAGTCTTTTACCATCTGTAAAATTTACATCTTGCTTTCGGCTTTGAAATGTGGCTTGCTGTTAATTCCGTAGGGGGTTAGTGCCGTTAGTGCACCTCATGCGGTGCACTGTAGACATTACTTGAGGTTCTTTGCAGCGTGCCTTCTGCCCCTAGCTGCAACCCCTTTCGTTTCTTTTACTGTACCCCTTTCATATTCTGATTCTTCCATCTTACTTTCCACCCTTTCCCAACAATTGATTCGTAGTGCAACTGAGAGGTTTTCTTCCTGTACACCTTTCAGACCTTTTACTGTAAATTTTCGTTTCAGCGCTGAATGACCTCATAGGCCCCAGTGCTTGGCCTTTGGCCTAAATTCTATATTCAGTTCAATTCAATTCAATTCAAAGTCACTGGACAAAATAAAAACTCATTCATTTATCTTTAATGCACTATTTTTGACGAATAGTTTTGTATGTTGAAGGATGGAAGTGTTAATTTCTGACTAACTTCAACTCATCCTTTTTGTCTTTCGTTTTTGTTTTGCTTTTTTCATCACTCTGTGATGAATGACGACTATTCGCTGTTAGAGTGGCACCAGGATGAGTATCCTAGCATGAAAGCTGTCCTCACAAGGCCTGATTCGAGAGAAATATCGAAGTGCAACCGAGGTTTGCCAGAGATGGGCGCTCCACGGTCTTCATATCACCCACTACCAAACAAATACGTGAACATGCATCGCGTTTCGAAGTGTGGGACCTCCGTAAGGGGTTAGTGCCGTCATTGCACCTCGCACGGTGCACTGTAGGCATTACTTAAGGTTCTTTGCAGCGTGCCTTCCGCCCCTAGCTACAACCCGTTTCGTTCCTTTTACTGTACCTCCTTTCATATTGTCTTTCTTCCATGTTACTATTTGCCACCTTCTACTAACAATTGATTCATTGTGCAACTTCGAGGCTTTCCTCCTGTTACACCTTTCAAACCTTTTATTGTCAGTTTCCGTTTCAACGCAGAATGACCTCACGTCCCAGTGCTTGGCCTAAATTCTATATTCAATTAAATTCAATTCAATTCAAACAAATACGTGGATATGCATCGCGTTTCGAAGTGTGAGATGATAGCTTCATAATTGCTGATATTTCATTCTCTTATCTCTTTTCGGTGGCTGTTATCTCTCTCACCCTGCGTCGTCGCTGGTGACTGATAATTATTTAAAAGCCACCGAATATTTTCGTGAGCAGATTGTGATAAACACCAACTCATATTGAACTTGTCTCTTATTACCAGCTAACGAAGTCTAGAGGATTGAAACACTGCCACCTGAGTTGAATGGTTAAGAGGAAAGATATCCTGCACCAAAAGAAAAAAAGAAATGACCAAAAAAGAATTAGTATTGAAATAGCTTCAGCCCTCAGTGATGTCCTCGTAAGCTATTCCTTTGAAGGATGGAAGATTTTGGAACTACCCGTAAGCTTATAAGGCTGCGAGTGAATGGCGGAAAAAGCAATAATATGCGGGGAAGTGGAAGACCTGAAAATGGAGGAGTGAACGTTGGCATGGATAGTGGAAGAATAGGACTGTTCATTCATGTTAACGTTTCGGAGAAAATGTGACGAATGATGGTAAGGTCAGAGAAGTGAATCACAGAGTGAGACTAGTAAGGCGACAGTCGCAGGGTCTCTGCCCAAGTTTGGAAGAGAAATATCTTAGAATCAGAAGTTAAAATGTAAGATAGACAATGGCGTAACTAAGGGGGCGGGGGCAGGACTGTGCTGTTTTAGTTTTAGCTTTATGAAATAAAGTAAATGACTGAGATGTTAAGGCTTAAAATGTGTGTTTAATTTTCACCTCTTGAGTAATTTTTAGCACGGGACTGGGCTGACATTTCCAGAGTCCACCCCGGGCGCCACTAACGCTAGTTATGCCACTGGATGGAAGTTAATAATAATGAAAGTGAAAGGTAAAAGTGGTTACAATGGATGATTTGCACAGCATATAAATGGGGTGATAAGGTTTGATAGGGTTAGAAATATACATTACCGCAAAGACATGGTAAAAATGTTGAGTGGAAAGATGGTTTAGTCACGTGAAGAAAATTGACAATAAAGAGTTAGTAGAAAGTATGAGTACCTCACCAGAGTTTTTGGAGAGAGAGGAAATGGAGACCGTGAGTATGCCGGTTAAATAATGCAGGTGATGTTGGAATGGAAGGACCTTATTTCCAGGAAGCGTGAAGGGGCGTGTAAACGTGAAGGGCCGTGTAAGAATATAAAATGGAGACAGATAAGGCAGTTTGTGGCGCTGTATTGATGCTCTGCAAACGAGACTTCTGTGTAGGTGTATGGGATCTTTCCTAGATAGTGACCCCCAAGAATTTTCGGGGGTCGTTATCTAGGACTAATATTTCTTGGGGGTCATTATCTTTATGATATTTAGTCTTTTGTAGATGTTTTTATGGTCATCCCCAACGGGCATGTATAAAACACGTTGCAAAGGTGGATACGTAGCAGGTTAAAACCCCTTGGGGTCACTGTCTAGGAAAGATCAGGTGTATGAAACTGCAGATGACGTCAAACCTTTGCAATTATTGTCTGTCAATGGTAGATCCAATCCGATTATTTTATCCATTATTAAAAATGCAGTTGACTTATCGTCTGCCTGATATGCATCGCTAAACAAAACCCCTGTAATGCATATCCTTTCAGCAGCAGCGCGCAAGAACCCGCATATGAGACAAATCCTGTTCAGTCCACAGCACATTTGTACGCCGTACCAGTATTTCTAGAAACAGGTTCAGTTTGCATTGGTCGATATGTGGAGGCTTATTCAATTTCATTTGTGTCTTTTATTGGCCTTAAAATATATATGTGACAGTAAGATTGTGAAACCAGGGATTTCACGAAATCCTTGAAATTTCCAGGGAATTTGTGAAATCACCAATTCATTTAAGAACATTTGATCCCCGAGGGGCTAGTACTAAACATGGAGAAACAGTGATTCATCTACACTGTTTCGCCGTGTTTAGTACTAGCCCTTGGGGATCAAAATGTTCCTAAGTGAATTGGTGATTTCACGAATTCCTGAAAATTTCAGGAATTCAGTGAAATACCTGGTTTCACAGTCTTAATGTAACATACACACACACACACACACACACATATATATATATATATATATATATATATATATATATATATATATATATATATATATATATATATATATATATATATATATATATATATATATATATACTGTATATATACACATATATAATACACACACACACACATACAGTGTATATATATATATATATATATATATATATATATATATATATATATATATATATATATATATGTGTGTGTGTGTGTGTGTGTGTGTGTGTGTGTGTGTGTTTGTAGGTAGATAGATAGATGATGTGTGCCGTTTGAACCTGCGATGTTTGAAGTTACCTTTGAGCTGTAGGAGGGATTAAAACAATAAGTTGACCTATCACTCATGGCTTCGCACTCATGACCCTGAGGGGTGAGAGCCCAAAGGGGCTTGATCAGCTTCTTTTAATTTCCGCCTCTAGCTGAATGGAAACATTTTTATATATACGAGCATATATATATATATATATATATATATATATATATATATATATATATATATATATATATATATATATATATATATATAAAATGTGTCAATGTAATATGCTGATACCAGCATTGACGTTAATATCGGCATAATTACATAAAATTTACACATTCTGTTCTCCTCAATTACTGTGTTTGAAAAGGTACAGCGGATTAACGCTTATGAAATTGAAACATGGCTCCATAGTCAGCAATGGTTTAGATAATAATTGATAGGGGTAAATACATAACAAAACGGTGAAGGCAAAATGAGTAATATTGTTGTAGATTCGCTTTCTTGATGAACAGTGTTAAGTACACACCAGAAGCTTCGAGGGAATTAGTCGGGATGAGATATCGAAGAACTGGTTTAAGGCGGGAAGACGTTACCCCCTTTCCCCCCCGAAGTCGGGCTCTCGTAAGCCCTGGAGAGGTCGGTACACTCACGTTTTGTATTGACGCTCCACAATGGATACGAATCATTGGAACAAGCTCATAAGGGGAGGTGCATAAGTTTCCCTTTATTTCTTTGGGCACGGAGATGTTATTACCTTGGATATTTATTATTTCCAAGTGTTATCACTCGATTAGGATGTTGTATATTAAATTCAGAGTTAGAGTAAGTTAGGGAGTAAGACAGTAGTTCAGTATCCCTCTGTTGCGCATCACTTCATCCGCTCTCAGAGCTATTTGTTTGATTGTTGCTGATATTTCCCGGACCCGATATATTCTTGAGAGTGGTCTGCTGCAGTGCTGCACGTCGATGAATCTGTGATGCATTAACCAGGATTTAATTCGTTTTGCAAATGTGAAAACAGTTCAGGGTTTAATTGTGATCAAAAGTGGCCTTGAAATGAACGGTTGACTCGCCTATTTAGTTTGACCCCATTTTATTACTTTTTCCCCTTTACATTCCCATCGACGCTTCATTTCAGAACGACCTTGATTATATAAACTGGCACCGTGATATTATTTGGACAGTCCTTTTACTTAGCCTTTATACCTTTTGCTATAAAACCGTAGGGGGGTAGTGACGTCAGTGCACCTCATGCCTGCACTGTAGGGAATACGTAAGGTTCTTTGCAGCGTGCCTGCGGCCCATAGCTGCAACCCCTTTCATTCTTTTTCTGTGCCTCTGTTCATATACTCTTTCTTCCTTCTTGCTATCCACCCTCTCCTAACAATCGTTTCATAGTGCAAGTGCAAGGTCTTCCTTCTGTTACACCTTTCATTCCTTTCTACTCTCAATTTCCCTTTCAGCTCTGAATGACCACATAGGTGCCAATGCTTGGCCTTTGGTCTAAATTCTATATTCCATCCCATTCTTAGAGGTGACATCCTAATTAGATGATAAGTACAGTCATATTTGAATTCAGTTGGTAAAGGTCTGCTTGGAAAGAAAATTATATCTGATTTTTTATAACTATTTTTATGGTGTGAATGTTTGAATCAGTATATCCTGGACCTCGGAGTACCTTCCCGTCAAATCTTTTGAGGGACTGATACTGATGTTAAAGGATGGTTAATAATAATAATAATAATAATAATAATAATAATAATAATAATAATAATAATAATAATAATAATAATAATAATAATAATAATAATAATATCGTTTGAATCAGTATATCCTGGACCTCGGGGTACCTTTCCGTCAAATCTTTTGAGAGACTGATACTAAAGGACGGTTAATAATAATAATAATAATAATAATAATAATAATATCGTTTGAATCAGTATATCCTCGACCTCGGGGTACCTTTCTGTCCAGTCTTATGCGGGACTGATGGAAAAGGCTGGTTAATAATAATAATAATAATAATAATAATAATAATAATAATAATAATAATAATAATAATAATACGGACTAAAGAAATAAGCCTCACCATAGGGTTCGACGCATTTAATACGGATTCAACAAAATTAAAGGCAGAACTTGATGACAAAACGGCGAATAGAAGTTTTAGCGTAAATCATTGTACGTTTTCTCTACCTTTCAAAAACTGCTTTAGATAAGGGGACAGTCCTTGGTGGCATGAATATATATATATATTATATATATATATATATATATATATATATATATATATATATATATATTATATATATATATTTGACTTTTCATTGTCAGAAGATAAGTTACACTAAAAGAAAGTGATCAGGATTAAATACTGCTCTTGCTTATTCGTCAAAGAAAACTGTTGGGGCTAGTTTGAGTGAGAGCAAAAATGATCGAATAAATATATTATATATATACAGTATATATATAAATATATATAAAATATATATATAAATATATATATATATATATATATATATATATATATATATATATATATATATATATATATATATATATATATATATATATATATACACATGTGTGTATGTGAGAGAGAGAGAGATCATTGACTAAATAAAGAAAAATAACAGGTAAAACCGAAAACGCTTGCAGGGGAAATTTATTTCCCGCCCATCATTCCTTCTGTTCGGAAAGGAAGCGAAATGTGGACCAGTTTCGAGAAGTGTTTTTAGCCATAATACTCCAAAGACTTGCTAAATTAGGTAAAAAAAAAAAACAGTTTAGGGTGTTCACCTGAAAGGGGGAAAGGAAACGCCATTCAGAAAGAGGTGTTTTGCACTTTCGACTGGATGTTGCGTTTCATGAGAATTTTATGGGTGAGATTGGTAATGCGTGATAAGCCACTATCTTATCTGAAGCTTCGTCGCGATTAAGCCCCAGAACACTGAGCATTCGGCAAATCTACCAAGTAAACAAGCATGTTTTAAATGTATTTATGAATCTGTTATTTAAAGTCTTTTATAAGTTAAGAAAAACCACTCTTGAAGTTCTATTTCCGCTGAATAGTGCTTGCAAACTAATAGGATTTAACGATAAAATTCATTAGTAACTATGATAACATTTGCATTTTGTTATCATTTTGGTATGTGTCACTATCTGTACTTGACCGACATACTGCGGTATGCCGAGGGCTTTAGTGTTTGAATTGCAGGTGCTGGTGACACATTTCATACACTGCCTCTGAGGCGAAAAGAATGATCTAAGCTCTAGGAAGAAATTAACCTTGGACAAAGGCCTTAGTAAATACCAGACAACTGAATGTCTTACCATTTTCCCAGGTAGCCTACCACTCGTTTTTCATCGTTATCGCCTTTGCTAGCCATTCAGTGCCATCAGACGAGGCCTTTAGGCGAGGTTACGTACGGTAAAACACAGGCATTACTTAGGTTCTTTGCAGCGTGCCTTCGGCCTCTAGCTGCAATCCCTTTTCGTTCCTTTTACTGTACCTCCTTTCATATTCTCTTTCTGCCGTCTTACTTTCCACCCTCTCCTAACAACCTCTTTCGTTCCTTTTACTGAACCTCCTTTCATATTCTCTTTCGTCCGTCTTAGTTTCCACCCTCTCCTAACAACTGATATATAGTGCAACTGCGAGGTTTTCCTTCTGTTACACCTTTCAAACCTTCTAATGTCAATTTCATTTCCGTTTCAGCGCTGAATGACCTCATTGGTCCCAGTGCTTGGCCCTTGGCCTAAATTCTATGTTCAATTCAATTTAATTCAACTTTTACTAGCCATTCAGTGCCATCAGACGTGGCCTTAAGGCCAGGTTTCGTACGGTAAAAGGAGTTATTTTTGTGAGATGTTCTAGACTCCTTTGCTTAGTTTAGTTCCTGAAGATTACTTTACATTTACTTCAGCAATGACGACTTATCAAGTTAAAAGGAAAATGACGTTGAGGGTTATTTGGAGCTCAGACAAGAATTTTCAGGACATTCTTTGACTGCGGAAAAACGAACATGTATTAACAGAGTTGAAAGGATGGAAACTAGATGATTGCACTATGACAGTATCTCCTTATTTTCTTACCGAGTGGCTAGAGCGAATTTTTTTGTCAGTTTCGGAAGGCAGAACAAGTCATCAAACTTCTCATAACTATTATTATTATTATTATTATTATTATTATTATTATACCTTTTCATCTGATCTTCAGGAAACTGGGCAGAAATGTACCCCATGGTTCCCTGGATAATTGCCCAAAAATTTGAAGGTCACATGATTCAAGAAATAATTGTCAAAAAATCGGATTGTACTCTTAATAACAATTGCAGACAAAATTTCACTTACGTATCAGTTTCCAATGATGTCCTTCAATGTCTAGGGGCACTCACACCAATATGTCGGATTTTTCTACGTTTCCCGGAGGAACGGTAAAACTGGCGGTGATGCAGGTTGTGCCATCCAGTGAAGATCCTCAGTTGATGTGAAATGGTTCTTTAAGACATGTATGAAAAAATAAGTAAAAAATCATCCGAAGTTTCTTCAACCCAATCGGGTTTCTGTAAAGCGTATAATGCTGTGCGTAACTTTCAGCCACGGCCCGGTGATGCCCTTTGTTTTTGGTACCTATAGCGCTGCCAGACGTACGATTATGGCTAACTTTAACCTTAAATAAAATGAAGACTACTGAGGGTAGAGGGCTGCAATTTGTTATGTTTGATGATTGGAGGGTGGATGATTAACATATCAATTTGCAGCCCTCTAGCCTCTGTAGTTTTTAAGACCTGAGGGCGGACAGAAAAATTGCGGACGGACAGACAAAGCTGTCACGATAGTTTTCTTTTACAGAAAATTAAAAACGGACAGAACCTCAGATGACGAAGGTCGAGGTGAACGGGATTTTCTCGGAAGATTAACTATGAGACAGGAAAAATCCTTTGCTATGGTAAATTTGACTAATTTCACTAGACAAACAGATATCTAGATTATGAATATTGTTGTTTATATTCATGGTAAGGGCATAGATTGTTATTGGTAATACTGGGGTACCATATTGTATGAAGAGATGTTTCAAAGCACCGCCTGTGTTGCTGTAGCGACGCTTGCTTCTTGTCTTAAGAGAGAGAGAGAGAGAGAGAGAGAGAGAGAGAGAGAGAGAGAGAGAGAGAGAATGACGTTCTGATCCAGCAAATTCCGATGAATAAATTGCTTGGTAATTTTTTGTCAGTATACTTTGACCTGCATTGAAGTACTATTCATATGCATACTTTGGGTCTTCATTGTTAGTAACGTTTAATTTCTCGTTCTTCTTCAGTCTTAATCTTGAATACACAGGAGAGGTGTACTCTAGGTACATCTCACAGGTCCTTCAACACCAAAAGTGAAAAAATGCGCCGAAGTTTCTTTAGCGCAGTAGAGTTTTCTGTACATCGGATAATCAAGGTCACCGAAAATAGATCTATCTTTCGGTGGTCTCGGTATAATGCTATATGAGTCGCGGTCCATGAAACTTTAACCACGGGCCGGTGGTGGCCTTTCTATATCGTTGCCAGATGCACGATTATGCTAACTTTAACCTTAAATAAAATAAAAAAAACTACTGAGGCTAGATGGCTGCAATTTGGTATGTTTGATGATTGGAGGGTGGATAATCAACAATTTACAGCCCTCTGGTCTCAGTAGTTTTTAGCAAGGTCTAGAGAGTACAGTATAATCTTTAGACCTTGGTTTTTAGGATCTGAGGGCGGATGGACGGACAAAGCCGACACGATAGTTTTCTTTTCTTTTCTTAAGCAAATATGCCCCTCATGTTGAGACAGTTAAGAAACTACATAGGTGCAACGAAAACAACTTATTGACCTTCTCTTCCAAAACTTTGCCTGATACATAACTATTGGGTGTCTACTGGTCAGAATTAAGAAACTCACAGTAAACCAAACCTAGCAAGTGCTTCGAGTGTTATGAAAACGGCCACATTCAAGTATCTGAACGAAAAGAAATTCTGCGTATGTTCTAAAGAGCATAATGATGCGGGTCAGTGGCCGGGTAATAGATTTTCTTTTCACCGTAAAGGTGAACATTCCCGGAATTGGAAAATTTGCGTCGAAAAACTTTGAACAAACAAAATATGATGGGGCTAATAAAAGCCCTGAATCTTACATATCCCTGTTATTAAGAACAAGACTCGCCTTGAGTCACTTCAGCTTTAAGTTACTAAATACCTTATCTCGCAAGTTGACTAAAATTTTCCTTTCACACACTTTGCTTCAGAGCTACAAGAGTCTGAGAGCTAGAGCAGAACAACTAAAGATTGTTTCATGATCATGTTACGGGAGTTAGTGCTTCTAGGAGACCATTTGCTGACAATATAATATGAAATGCTAAAGCATCTACCAGAAAGTAGTAGGATAATTCTTTTGAAAATAATATATAAAGCATCAGAGACTTGTATATTACCCGAGAGCTGGAAAACTGCCATCATCATTCCACTTAAGAGACCCAGTAGGATGCTTTTAACTTGGCTTGCGTCTGGAAGATAATTTAAGTGATTACCAAGCTGCTTTTATTTTCAAGATCCTCTCTCTCTCTCTCTCTCTCTCTCTCTCTCTCTCTCTCTCTCTCTCTCTCTCTCTCTCTCTCTCTCTCCTCCCAGTGAACGCGCTGAAGCTGTAGTATCTAAAATAATTATGTTTAGATGCTAAGCTTGTGAACTTCGTTGCCTTTCCATACCTTTGTTTTTTCAAGCGAACAATAAATTTCATAACTTCTGTAAAATTCTTAGGTTTAATTTTCATAGAAATAATTAATTCGTGTGATCACGAAATATAGTATGACTCGAAGGGAAAACAAACTTAGAATTACAATGAAGTAGGAGTTATTTAGCAACTAGCGAAAGGAAAGGAGAATTTTCAGAACCTTGCAGGAAAACCTTTTTCCTCGGTTGTTTTCATGACTCCAGATGGCGAACACAGGTGACGCGGAAGCCTTCAGTCTGACAGGTGCTTTTCGAACTCTGCATCAGGGAACGCTAAGCCCGTGTGGTACAAGGCCAGCGTAACCCACCAGCAACAACATTAACTTCCTCTTCTAGGCCAGGGACATGTACTTGCTTGTGATGTATCAGTGCCACTCTGATATTAGAAAGTAGTTCTAGTGTATATTCTGTTTATTCTTCGGTTTTAGTTTCCCGTAAAAGAAAACTATTGGGATGGTTATGTCTGTCCGTCCGCACTTTTCTGTCCGCCTGCATATCTTAAAAACTACTGAGGCTAGAGGGCTGCAATTTTTATGTTGATCACCCACCCTCCAATCATCATACATACTAAATTGCAGCCCTCTAGCCTCAGTAGTTTTTATTTAAGGCTAAAGTTAGCCATGATCGTGCGTCTGGCAGCGCTATAGACATGCCACCACTGGGCCGTGGCTGAAAGTTTCATGGGCGCGGCGTATTTTTTACTTGTTTATTAAAGCTTGCGGAATTTTACGTTTACATATTTTTCTATGATTGTTTTTTATGTACAGTGCCGCATGATGTATGATATTGTTATTGATACATTCAGGGTGATCCTAAATTATTGTAGACAGACTAAACTATTACAGGGTTTGACTGACAAATAGATAAAATGAATAAGCATTCTGCACTGGCGTCAGTAACTCTGCTAGGAAAACCTTTCCACAGCCTTATCGTGGCACCTCAGTAGTAAAAGGATTCTGACGTTATATCATGACTAGTATAAATATTATGGAAGTAATGCAGCATGTCAGAAATACGGCAGGGCAGCAAAGACTTACTTGGAGAAATTGAATATGCACAACATAGGTCTGTGTATTTGTATAGGGGCATTCGGAGCTTCTCCAGTAGAAAGTGTATGTATTGTCTCCGGTATACCATCTCCTTCCATCGGGGGGGGAGGGGGGAGGGAAAGAGATAGGTCTGCGATAAATAACTAAAATAAGAGGAACAAAGGAAAACCCAAACCACAAATATGTTAACCTCTCAAGTGCTGGTAATGTCAAAACCCCATTATTTCTAAACCTTTGTAAGTTAGACTTGAAACGGAATCTAGAGCTTTAGGGACCTCAGTGGCAAACGTTGTCCTCTAGACCCAGCTAAAACGCCGTTTTGATGTGATTGTTATAACAAATAAATTGTACTTGTTGAAAATTATTGCCTGAAGATACATGAATTATACTTGTAGATGTCTGTTTATAAAAGAATTAGTACCATCCACTAACAGAAATATGTTCAGGAAAAATGGGTACGAAGCTAAACCCTAAAATAAAACAAACTTGTTAGAGGCAGCAAACAGCCCAAAAACCAAAATCCCAGCTATTCAGTTTAATTGAAATAGTGGTGGCAGTGTACAGTACTACTGCAGTAGCAGAAAAATCAGTATGAAGTTTTCTCATATGAACTATATATAGTTTGCATAAAAATAAATTTTTAACTCTGGAAAAGGAGAGAAAGTTTTGTTATTTATACAGCTTCTAATGGTATACTTCCATCTTTAAAACAGTTGACACCTGCTCACCCCATAGTACAAGAAATGCAGGAAAATGGCTGATCCTGCTGCAGGCAAGAAAATACATAAAAATAAGCTTCTGTTGGGAACCATCTCACGTATGTACTGAAGGTGATGTGAAGGCAGACAGAGCAGTCAGTGGAAGTACATCCACCATGACCTCTGTCTGAATATGCATTCCATGTAATGACTTTGGAGAATCTATCCAAACAAAGAATATAAATTATTAACGAAAAGATGGACAAACTTGACGACAAACCATAAACTGATAACTAGTAAAACTTCAGTAAGAACGTGGGTACATCCCATAGTAAAACTTCAGTGAGAAAGTGGGTACATCCCATAGTAAAACTTCAGTGAGAAAGTGGGTACATCCCATAGTAAAACTTCAGTGAGAAAGTGGGTACATCCCATAGTAAAACTTCAGTGAGAAAGTGGGTACATCCCATAGTACAACTTCAGTGAGAAAGTGGGTACATCCCATAGTAAAACTTCAGTGAGAAAGACATCCATAGTAAAACTTCAGTGAGAAAGTGGGTACATCCCATAGTAAAACTTCAGTGAGAAAGTGGGTACATCCCATAGTAAAACTTCAGTGAGAAAGTGGGTACATCCCATAGTAAAACTTCAGTGAGAAAGTGGGTACATCCCAACAGTTAACGGAAAGCAAGTTTTAAACTCACCTCCACACTAGGCTATATCCTGGACTGATGAACTGATAGGCATATTTTAACAGAATCTACGTATTTTGAACAGACAGAAAATGGAAATTTATTGCATGACACGGCAATAAATGAATTACAAGAGGGACAAAGTACTGTAAAGTGAGTATGTCTCTGAAAAAAGCAGACCACATTCTGCAAACGATAGTCAGAGACTTGGAAGAGAAATTAAATACCAGTAATCCTGTGCCTTACCTTGTTTTATCCAAATATTACAGTTAATCCCAGACAGCTTTTCATCACCTGGAAAAGCTGATCCAAATGAGAAGTTTAAAGATGGAAAGTCTGTTGGTTATTATTTTGCGCAGGTAATCTTAGAATTGGCATAAGTCTGGTTTGATTTATAATCCCAATAGCTCATGTGCTTTAAAAGTTAAGGACAAATTTTTGCTGCAAGTGCAAAGGATGGTCAGTTAAAAGGCATGGCCAATCGGTGCACTCATTTTCAGTTATTTCATTAGTATTTGTTGTAAGAGGTTCAGAAATACCAAATGATTATCGACCTTCATTTGAAAGTGCCTATAATTTTGGATAATGTCCCTGGTCAAAACAGCCCCA
Source organism: Macrobrachium rosenbergii (assembly GCF_040412425.1). Taxonomy (NCBI): domain Eukaryota; kingdom Metazoa; phylum Arthropoda; class Malacostraca; order Decapoda; family Palaemonidae; genus Macrobrachium; species Macrobrachium rosenbergii. The sequence continues at coordinate 73,528,466 of NC_089742.1, read as the reverse complement.
CATAGTTTAACCGTTAAGGTGTTTGGGTTGATTCAGCCAGCTGACCAAAGCTTAAGTCGTGCATTTGAGGTCAGTTAAGGGAATTGATGCATGAAACGCCTGGTAGTCGCTCTGGAGAAGGGCTGATAAAAATGCTGCAGACATTAAAAGGGAGTGTAACGTTGCCCATGATTTTGATATTGTGAGAACTTCAATATGCCTTCACAAGCGAAGCAGGCGAGTACCAAAACCAAATAATGGTGATATGGAGGCTGATAGAACTAAAAGTGATCTAAACAAGAATGTGGTCGAGCTCATTGTTGACAAAATCTTCACATGCAGCAAGTTAGGGAAAGGTGAAGAAGAGGTGGATAAAAAAAAGTTGGGATACGAGAATTTTCTTCTGAATGAAAGGCTTATAGTGTTTCCCCCTCTTGCTATTATGAATTGGATCTACTCATATTATTTTGAATACCTATTTTATATAATTGTTGGATTGCACCATATTGCCAGGTGGTATCACAGGCCTACTCGAGATCAGAGAAAAGCCCATTTGTTTGACATTGCTTAAAGAAACCTTGTTGAATTTGGCTAAATAATCCAAGCAGTGGGCCTAGAGTAGGTTGATTCTTTCGAAAGCTAAATTGGTTAGGAAAAATTAATACTTTATTTCCAAACACCAAATTAGCCTGGTGTTAATCATCTCAGCTAGCTTACAGACACAACTGTATAGAGCAATAATTGGTCTGTAGCAAGTGGATTCAGAGGCATCCTTATTGGGTTTCGTATGTGGAATGACAATGGCACTTTTATAGCTCTTAGGTAGTGTACCAGTCTCCCATATCTTATTTATAAATTTCAGAAAAAAATCTTAGATTGTCTACCTTGGTATCCTATAAGAACATAATTCCTGTATTTTGATCAGGAAACATAATCTTGAGTGGTTCTGCTTTTTCATTTCTGTGGCAAAATTAGTGACTTGAATTTAAAACAATTAGATTTATGGCAGACATATGAAGAAACCTGGAAGAAGTTTTGGTTTAACCTTTTTACCGTAGTAGGAAGAGAATTTCCAGTATTTACTTGAGCAGCAGAAGATGATTTGGGGTCTCTGGCCGTGAGAGATTTACTAGTAGGTAGCTGAAAATCTTGGTAAACTTGAAAAGTGGGACTTGTAGTAAGAGTAAGACCTTCAGCAAACATAACAAGGGAATTTGTCTTATGGGTCTTAGTATCCTCAGGTGAGGTAGGTCTTCCCTGCTTCCTATTATCATAAAATACAAAACCTTTGCTTTTCTATTTCCTTTGCACAGATGAAACTATTTCTGAGCTGCTTGACTGGACTGTATTGTTTATGTTACTCACTGTTATAGAGCTTAGTAAGTCATCTGAACTAAATTCATCTGGGATATAGTGTTCATCCTCCTTCCCTGTCTCTGTCATGTTTAGGGGGATGCAACTTTCAAGGTTTCCTTTTTATGAGATTAATGGTTTTTTCTGCGAATGTTGAATAAAAATATTATTAGATTGAAAATAAACCTTAGCATAAATCGTTGGGGGAGAGAGAGAGGGGGAGAGAGAGAGAGACGTAAGTAAAGTTAAAGGCAACCTTATAGGGTCTCTTAAGTGGAATGATGATGGCAATGTTTCAGCTCTCAGGTGATATACCAGTCTCCCATACCCTATTTTCAAAAGAAATATCGTAGTATTTCCTGGTAGATGCTTTAGCATTTAATTTCATATTGTATCTCTCTTAGTGCACAATTCAATTAGGATAAAAAAAGATAATTGCCTACCATGGTCTTCTAGAAGCACAAATTCCTGTAATATGATCGTGAAACATAATCTTGAGTTGTTCTGCCGTAGTTCTCAGACTCTTGCAGTTCAACAGCAAAGTGTGTGAAAGGAAAATTTGGGTCAACTTGGGAAATAAGGCATTCAGTAACTGTAAGACATTCGATAAAGCTGGAGTGACTAAAGGCGAATCTTGTTCTTAATAACAGGCATATGTAAGATTCAGGGCTTTTATTAGCCCCATCATATTTTGTCTGTTCAAAGTTATTTCGACGCAAATTTTCCAATTCTGGGAATGCTCACCTTTACGGTGAAAAGAAAATCTATTACCCTGCCACTGACCCACATCATTATGCTCTCTTGAGCATGCATAGAATTTCTTTTCGTTCAGATACTTGAATGTAGCCGTTTTCATAACACTCGAAGCACTTGCTAGGTTTGGTTTACTGTGAGTTTCTTAATTCTGACCAGTAGACACCCAGTAGTTATGTATCAGGCAAAGTTTTGGAAGAGAAGGTCAGTATGTTGGTTCCGTTGCACTCGTGTAGTTTCTTAACCGACTGAACATGAGGGGCATATCTGCTTAAGACATCATCTTCTGGGAAGCTGTAAGAGCCATTGCCGAATACTGCCCCCCTTTTTTGGTGTTGAAGGACCTGTGAGATGTACCTGCTTCAATATTTTCCATGATGAGAAGTTCTGAAATTATTAAAGCTACCTCGCCTGCGTATCATTACGTGCATTGCTCCGTAGGGGGGTAGTGCCGTCAGTGCACCTCATGCGATGCACTGTAGGCATTACTTAAGGTTTTTTGCAGCGTGCCCTCGGCCCCTAGCTACAGCCTCTTATGTTCCTTTTACTGTACCTCCTTTCATATTATCTTTCTTCCATCTTACTTTCCACCCTCTCCTAACAACTGATTCATAGTGCAACTGCGAGGTTATCCTCCTGTGACACCTTTCAAACCTTCTACTGTCAATTTCAGTTTCAGCGCTGAATGACCTCATTGGTCCCAGTGCTTGGCCTTTGGCCTAAATTCTATATTCGATTCAATTACCTGCATTGACAAAAATGTTCTTACCTTAACGTTTAATGCTATGAGGCAAGATATTGCTGATCTTCTCTTGGAGACATTCAGAAGTCGTCATGAAGTGAGACCGTCTGTCTTTGTAGAAAGTAATGTTCCACTTCAAAGTTGGAGCAATTATTGTGGTAATCGAGTCAGACACAGTTATTGGTTTTTTGGGGGTAACATATTCCTCAGTCAGAACACTGCAGAAATCAGTGATCTTAACTTTGCACTCACAATCTGCTTTCTTCACTGAATGTAAAAGTAAGCAAGATAAATGTCAAAGACCTTACGGTCAGTTGTAACTTGAAGCTTAATCCTTTGCACTAAGCCATGAGGGTCCATGCTGCTGAGTAAAGCTTCACAGTTAATAAGTAGTACAGTTCAAGCACATTTTCATTTAGACCACCAGTAATTTTATGTCTGGCTTCCTTGTCATTTAGTGTTTTAGAAGTCAACAGAGAGTCCATATTAGTGCTTGGGTCTTGACTGGGGTTAGAGTCACCACTAGGAAAGAGCGGGGCTCATGAACAGAGCCAAAGGGGAACCGGCAGATCCATGGGAGGGGAATTCATTGAGGTGAAACCTTAAGAAATGAAGGGAAAGCAGTTTAAGCTATAACTGCTTGGGAACACTAAGAAAATAACACCACATATCCACGACTGGAGCAGTGAGAGCTGACTTTCCAAACAGTCCACTCCATATTTTATCCTTACAAGCACCAAGACAGGTAGGGGCACAGGTGTAAGGTAAACCTGGCTGCTAGGACGGAGACTATGTGCACATGGAATCAACTTATCTGCTGTGATGGGCTTCCCGGCGAAAGCCAAGAGTTCTAACCCAAACATTGGCGCCCTCTAGATCCTGATGACCCAGCCGTTGAGGAAAACTCCACCAAAACTACCAACAAGATCCAAACTGGCGTCGCCCTCAAATCTCACAATTAGCCTCGAATGCGAACTGCTTCGCAAATATGATCCTTTCTCCCATTCATCCGAACAGTAAATTTTGACAAATGTGGAAATATCCATGCTATTAACATCAAAGAGGACTTTGAAAATAGTTAGCTTCGAACCGGGAAATCTCTTTTTTCCCCTGTTCAAGAGCCCTCTTCCGATTCACAAACACACACACACATACATATATATATATATATATATATATATATATATATATATATATATATATATATATATATATATATATATATATATATATATAAATATAAAATGTGTAGCTTCCTTCTGGTTATTTATATTCATGCATACCAAAATGAACAGGTATTCAGTACAATGCATGATCGTGACTGTCTTGAAGTACATGTGGATTGTTTGAGAGTGATTTAGAAATGGGTGTGGAAGGCCAAAATCATGTTATAGGAGCCGTACTGGTGAACAGCGACTCTAAGAACATGGTCAGACTAACAAGAGGCGTATGTTAATCAGGGACCAAATTGTTAAACGGTCTCAGCTAGACGTTAAAAGAAGAAAGCGATATAAAGAGTGTTTTTACAATTGTAAAGCGCGCTCTTTTGATTTTTTTGAAAACAGAAGTTGGGGCAACTTGCGTGGGACAATACCAGAATTAATTCCGAAGTACCCAAAACATTTCCAGAATGTGTGTCGCCTCACACAAAGCGGAACGAGAAAGAAACCGATTGAAGCAAAGAAAGGGCTTTCCTCTTCAATCTGGCGAGTTGTATTAGTCAAAGAGAACGGAGACTGCATCCGTAATCGGAAATCACATCAAAGTGATGGTAATTAATCTCTCCCCACGGAGAGTTTTTGTTTGTCTGATTTTGAACGTTAATTTACCACTGGCTCACTAAAGGAGCTTTGAGACCGAACGACAACTTTCCTAAATTGTAAGAAAGAGAATTAACGAAAAATCGTTTAAAAACAAAAGGGCGCCTTTCACGCGTTTTTCCCTGCAGCTGCTAAAATGACAGTGATTTTCTGATGTTTCCTGCCATGTGTGTTGAGGTTTTAAAGCTACGTGGAGGTTTCCTCTATGTAATCGAGAGTTGTAGGAGGTGCTGGGGTTCTGTTTGGAAACAGGCGGCAGAGCCGAGACTCGGGAAGGGTAACAAGAGCAGTTCTTTGGGAGGGTTGTCTTTTGCAAGTATTATTCGGTACAACATTCTAAGTGTGTCATTTGGATTTTTCTTCCGCATGACTGGACCTCGTAAAAGACTATCTCTTCGTTGTTCATAATGTTTGTGACTGCTTTAGATGTTTAGGGATACAAAAAGCAAAGTCATAAACAGAAAGTGGAATATTGTGATGCAATTGTAAAATGTGATTGGTACGGCATTTACTGGCATTCTTTCATCATATTGCGTTTATTAGCCCTCGGGGAATCAACTTAGGATATCAGTGGAGATATTACTTGAAAAGGACAAAGCAGCTAACATAAAAAAAAAAAATTACCAGATTACCATATATTAGAAATCCCGCTTCGCTTTAAATGATAAGCGTAACCATCATTCCCTCACTATTTTTCACATTCTTTTCCTTGATCGAAATCGTGATCAGCATAGGTGACCATTTCTTAACAAAACCCTTTTACTGTACCTCCTTTCATATTCTCTTTCTTCCATCTTACTTTCCACCCTCTCCTTCCATGTTCTCGTTCTTCCATCTTTCTTTTTGCCTCTCCCAACAATTGTTTCATAGTGCAACTGCTTTGATGTGTTCCTCCTCTTACGCCTTTCAAACCTTTTACTGTCAATTTCCGTTTCAGCGCTGAATGACCTCATAGGTCTCAGTGCTTGGCCTTTGGCCTGAATTCTATATTCAGTTCAATTTTATGTTGCTAGTAGCAAAAACGTATTCCAGACCAAGATTTTCATAGAAAATCAAAATGCCCATAGGTTTGCTTTTTCATAAGGAAATGAAAAATGTCTTCAAATGAAACGAGAAATTTCTTTTGTGCCTTGTGTTTAAAAGTTCGCCAACTGTAATGCAGCGAACGTCTGGAAATGTCCTCGAATTATAACTGTTGCTAATGAACATTCGTTTTTAGTTTTCTGTAAAAGAAAACTATTGAGATGGCTATTTGTCTGTTCGTCCGCACTTTTTCTGTCCACCCTCAGATCTTAAAAACTACTGAGGCTAGAGGGCTGCAAATTGGTATGTTGATCATCCACCCTCCAATCATCAAGCATAGCAAATTGCAGCCCTCTAGCCTCAGTAGTTTTTATTTTATTTAAGGTTAAAGTTAGCCATGATCGTGGGTCTGGAACCGCTGTAGGCGCCAATAGCACAGGCCACCACCGGTCCGTAGCTGAAAGTTTTATGGGCCGTGGCTGAGAGTTTAATGCAGCTTTATACGCTGTACAAAAACTCGATTGCGCCGAAGAAACTTCGGCGCATTGTTTACTTGTTATCTGGTTATTCGGCTGTTTACAACCACTGTATTATCTTTATACATGTGATCCCTCAGTGCTATCGAAGAAAGAAGATTTGTTATTAGAAAAATGGTCATCCGTTTGACCAGGCTCCCAAGAGCCACCTTACTGGTTGCATTTTCTGTCTTCATAGCAATATATTATGTACTGTATATTACAGCTTTCTCAACATTTCATTGTTGTTTTTTTTAGGTGTTCTTTATAAATCTAGATTGTGTTTCATTTGTTTTCCAATGTCATTTTATAGTTTTTTTATTTTGTTTGTACAAAGTTTAATTAATTTTATTTGCATTACTACAGCAATTCTATTTTGTTGTAAGCTGCATGTACTATATAGTCTTTTTTTCAATAACTGTCATCGCTAAGGTTTTATAGTAGCCACTGTATATCTTATTCTCCATTTCTTCCCCCTCTTCATATTATATATATATATATATATATATATATATATATATATATATATATATATATATATATATATATATATTTTTAATTTCTATTTATATATATATATATATATATATATATTTTATTTCTATTTATACACACTAACACACACACGTATATATATATATATATATATATATATATATATATATATATATATATATATATATATATATATATATATATATATATATAAGGTGTGTATGTGTGTTCAAGGTTCCACATTGGTGTATTGCCACCAGTCGACCCACCTATTAAGTAGGTAACAGCATCAGTCGGGCTTTAGAAAAGGCATGAGGACAGCGACCTCATTTCAGATTATAAGGAAGAGGCGGTGTTTTTTTAGATCTGCCAGTGACTCGAAAGACCAGCCCCTTTACTTTTCAAAGTCAAAAAAAGGAGGCATTTTGCAACGTGGAGTGCATCAAGGCATATCCCGCAAATCGCTCGAGTTGTTTTCTTTTTATCTGTGAATGGAGAAGGAGAGGCACCGGGTGATTGTCTGGAAGGAGGAGGAGGAGGAGGAAGAATTCGGAAATCTACGAGACTCCGCCGTCATTCAGCGACTCGTAAAACTTCGACATTTCTCCAATAAGGCCACTAAGAAGATCACCTCCGGTAACATTCCGGGCAACTTCACCTTCATAAATATTACAAATGTCTTCTTTTCCTCACTTGCTCCATTTTTTTTTTATTCAGCCCTTCCTTCACATCGTTTTGATAAGTTTAAGATCGATTATGATGTATGTTTTATTCCAGGTTTTTTTGGAAAATAAAAATCTTCATATTACGATTCCACTCCTTCCTCTATCAACTAAGTGACAGCTGTCTCTCCCCGACGCCCATCTCGTTAACATCACAAGAACTGTTCATAGTCATGTGGGTCTGTGAGTTATTTCATTGCGTTTAAGTAAATCCAAAAGGTTTTAGAAGGGCTCCTTCCAGTTCTCAGCAAGTGTCTATTGCTGTAGTTGCTAACCACTTAGTGACCTTATTGGAGATTTGTGTATTATACATATAAAAATTAGACAAGAGTATCATATAAAGTAAAATTTAACAGGTTGGGGGACATGTCAAGCCCTTAACAATTATTACGTACGTCACACCACTGTCACTTTATGCAGGTGATTGAAAACTCACCGCAACCAAGGGGCAACATTTCAACAATACGTAGATGACCACTACCATAAACCGACTCTAAAAGAATTATATTTAAGCACAGTGATCGTGCATAGAGAAGCCTGGTCCAACAGATTGCAAGTAGCAGAAGCTGTGAATATAAATCAACAGCGGCCTACATTAAATGTACAGAGGAACATGTATTTCATCCTTCCTTCTTCAAGGAAACCACAAGACAGCTGTGAGATTCCAAAGGGGGAGGCAAGCTACAGAACACCCCTGGACACGACTACCAACAACGAAGCAAGCCAAGACTATTGGCCAGAGACGGGACTCACTCTCTTGCTCATACTCTTTGCTGCAAGCCGCAGCATAGGACGCATCTTACAGAGCACCAGGAAAGCCCATGCTGCCAACCAGACCACCAGCGAGAGAATGAGACCCGCCGACCAATAGAATTTCAGCACCCCAATGAGGTCATGTTTAAAATTCAATAGCCCACATGCAGTAATAAATATATACCTTGTATGTCAATTTGCATTCCAGTCCTGAGGACACCTCCGAGAGGTGCAGAAACGGTCCGTCGACTAAATAAATGGAAAGTATCTTGAATAATTTTTCCTTATCCCTGAGAAGCTTGCTTGAAGAGAAAAAGAAGAATAGACCGATTCAAAGTCTTGATAAGAAGGTAGTATCTGCAAACAGTGCATTGTTATCTGGAAACTGCACAAGGTTCACTATCTATTCAAGTAGGATAATCAGTCTTGGTTTCTTATAATTTATCCCGGAAGTATTTTTTCTACAATTCTTGCGTAATTCCGTATTTAGCATCATGTGTGGAATCAACACAAACGTCTAAGAGAGAGAGAGAGAGAGAGAGAGAGAGAGAGAGAGAGAGAGAGAGAGAGAGAGAGAGAGAGAGAGAGGCTTCCTGACTCTGAGCTGAATGATGAGAGAGAGAGAGAGAGAGAGAGAGAGAGAGAGGCTTCCTGACTCTGAGCTGAATGATGCGAGAGAGAGAGAGAGAGAGAGAGAGAAGCTTTCTGACTATCTAAGCTGAATGATGCAAGGAAGAAGGACAGAGAAAAAGATAAGAGTGCATAAAGAGCACTAAGAATGATTTGTCAAATGCAGAAGTAATTATTTCACAGAATCGTGAATAAAGAAGATCTCAGGAAAATTTGACAGGAAAATAACCAGATCCGGTGATGTTTGATATGCGTCCTAAATCCCCAACACTAGAACCAGATTATATTTCCAGTTCCGGCCACTCAACTTTGCATGTTCATATCCGTTCTCATCAGATGCAACTTACCGCTAACTTAGCCAACGCCCTGTGAACGTTCATAAACGCGGACACATTCAGCTGTAATGCTAATGCGCATTTAGAGGCATTGTTGTCCTCAGCATTGTGGGAAAGTGAGCTGTGTTTCCTGTATCTCAATGCAATAGAAATTTGCAGGTCGACAGGTAATTATATATGTATATGTGCATATATGTATACATAATATTATATATACTCGTGTACACACACACACACACACACATATATATATATATAAATGATAAGTATACATATATATAAATAGATATATTTATATATATACTTATATATTTATATATATATATTTATATATTTATATATATTTGTTTATATATATATATATATATATATATTTATATATATATATATATATATATATATATATATATATATATATATATATATATATATATATATATATATATATATATATATATATATATATATATATATATATATATATATATATATATATATATATATATATATATATACACACACATATATTCTGTCCGCCCTCAAATCTTAAAAACTACCGAGGCTAGAGGGCTGCAAATTGGTGTGTTGATCATCTACCATCCAGTCATCAAACCTACCAAATTGCAGCCGCCTAGCCTCTTTTCATTTTCCAAGTGATTTGAACAAGGAAGTGGCGTTTTTCTATTTGGTGTTATCAATAATGTCTCACTGAAACTTTTCCTTGCTGTATTTTGAGTTAAATTTCAAGAATTGTTTCTCAGGCTCATATTATTATCTCTATGTAGTACTTTTCGTTTTTTGTAAAAGAAAACTGTTGAGATGGCTATTTGCCTGTCCGTCCGCACTCTTTCTGTCCGCCCTCAGATCTTAAAAACTACTGAGGCTAGAGGGCTGCAAATTTTTATGTTGATCATCCACCCTCCAATCATCAAACCTACCAAATTGCAGACCTCTAGCCTCAGTAGTTTTTATTTTATGTAAGGTTAAAGTTAGCTATGATCGTGCGTCTGGCACCGGGCTTAGCTGAAAGTTTCATGGGGACCGGCTGAAAGTTTCATGGGCCGTGGCTGAGAGTTTCATACAGCTGTATACGCTGTACAGAAAACTGTTGCGCCAAAGAAACTCAGGCGCATTTTTTATTTGTTAGTTTTCTGTAAAAGAAAACTACTGTGCCGGCTTTGTCTGTTCCTCCGCACTTTATTCTGCCCCCACTTTTTTTTCTGTCAGCCTTTTTTCTGTCCGCCTTCAGATCTTAACAACTACTGAGGCTAGAGGACTGCAAATTGGTGTGTTGACCATCCACCCTCCAATCATCAAGCATACCAAATTGCAGCCCCCTAGCATCAGTAGTTTTTATTTTATTTAATGTTAAAATTAGCCATAGTCGTGCTTCTGGCAACGCCATAGTATAGGCCACCACCGGCCGTGGTTAAAGTTTCATGGGCCGCGGCTCATACAGCATTATACCGAGACCACCGAAAGATAGATCTATTTTCGGTGGCCCTGATTATATGCTGTAGTGGCTGTACAGACAACGCGATTGCGCCGAAGAAACTTCGGCGCATTTTTTACTTGTTAACGGGGAGGATTTTCTGATGTATATCACAACATTTTCTGTAACGAAGTAGTTCTTTCTTCCCGTTTATTTATTCTAAGAATTTTTTTTTTTCTGATGAAATAGTGCTGATAACAGAGGGCATTCTTTCTGATCTGGTTTTGTCTTGCGTCGTTTGCTTTATGAAGGAAGTTTTTGCAGACATGTTGGATTTTGAGGGGAAGCTCAAGTAGTCACTAGGACCAGTTCGACAAGCCAAGAGACTGACGTATTTTATTGTCAGCTGTTAAGGATTCAGCTAATGATTGAAACTATCTTTTGGTTTTGTCCTTTTGTAGTGAAAATTTTTTCATTTTTTTCAGTAATTCTTCATGGCAGAGGACTTTCCCCTCTTTATATTTCTTCAGTATTATTTCTTTCATTTCTGTTCTCATATCAGTTTGGAAATCACATCATATTTTTTTATTGAAAAGCTTCGTTTCTTATGGTGTGTTTCAAGCTATTTTTTTGGAGAAAAAGTTATCTGTCACCTTTTTCATCGTTCACATGTTTTTTCGGAAAAAAATTTTGTCACGATTTTCATTAAGTTTTCATTCATCCTATTCTTTCCTAGAAAAGAATATCGTCATCTTGATATTTGCTCACTTTTATTTTCATAAAGGTTTCCATTTTTTTTTTCTTTTTGGCATTCATATTAATAGAAGCGATTTTGTGTTTGGGTTTATCTTTTCGTCATTTAAGACTTCTTCCCCCTGCATTGTTTACATCAATTCAGAAAGAAGCTTTTTCCCCTCTCCGGGTTTATTTTTCCTGTGTTTTCTGTTTCAGATATTTTTGTTTTATCTCTTGTTATTTTCCAAGTTATTTGAACAAGAAAGTGGCGTTTTTCTATTTGGTTTTATCAATAATGTCGCACTGGAGCTTTTCCATGGCGTATTTTGAGTTAAATTTCAAGAATTGTTTCTCAGGTTGATATTATTTCTATCGAGTACTTTTAGTTTTCCGTAAAAGAAAACTACTTAGATGGTTATTTGTCTGTCCGTCCACACGCTTCCCGTCAGTCCTCAGATCTTGAAAACTACTGAGGCTAGAGGGCTGCAAATTGGCATGTTGATCACCCACCCCAATCATCAAACATACCAAATTGCATCCCTCTAGCCTCAGTAGTTTTTATTTGATTTAAGGTTAAGGTTAGCCATGATCGTGCGTCTGGCACCGCTGTAGGTGCCAATAACACAGGCCACCACCGCGGCTGAGAGTTTCATGGACCGCGGCTGAGAGTTTCATGGGCCGTGGCTGAGAGTTTCATACAGCATTATATGCTGTACAGAAAACTCGATCGCCGAAGAAACTTCGGCGCATTTTTCACTTGTCTTTAATTTGATTTTTGCCATGGCTGACTTGAGGCGTTTCTTCATTGTCATTGATTCTTCATTTTCCCTGGAAAGTTGCCCTCATCGTCGGTTGCATCTTCCTTCAACTGCCAAGGAAATCAGGCTTGCTTTTGGTCTTGTCAGTTCAACCATATGGTTTGAATTTTTCAGTCATTTGAAGAAAAAGTTTTATCTTTTTCTATTATGAAAATATATTCCGAAAGAAAGAGTTAATTTCCTTTTTGGTTTGATGTAGCATTTTATTCAAGGAAACCTACTTGTTTTCCCTTTAAAATTAAAAAACTTTCATTGTAACTATATTCGCTTTTTTTCCAATAATTTCAGAAGATACAGACATTGATCGTTTTTGAGTTTCTTAAAAAATATTCCTTTATATTTCCTTATAAAATATTCTTTAAACGTTGATTGATTTCGTACCATATTTTCAAGATGGTGCGTTTTTATTTTTGTGATAATTTTCCCAGCAATATATTTTTCTAAATTTTCTTAAGTTTTCCCAGCAGTATATTTTTTAAAATTTTCTTAAGTTTTCCCAGCAATATATTTTTTTTATTTTCTTTTTTTTCCCTCTGTTATCGCAGATGGAAGTTTTCCCGTTCAGTTTGATTTTCGCTTCCCTTCTCAGCGGAGAGGTTTTTTTTTGTGCTCATCTTGATCTCAGGCTTTTGTCTGGAGGAGGTTTGTTGGACTCTTGATTTTGTTTTGGGGCTTATTTCTTGAAGAGAGAAGCTTTGTCTCCTTGGAGTTATTTTAAAGCGCCTTCTAAAGATTATGGTGTAGCTATGATATGTTTTCTTTCATTTTTGTCTTATTTTTCCCATGTTTTAAATGTCACAGCTGCCATATATACTGTTTTGTGCATAACTTTCTCATTCTGGATCTTTAGCTTACTCTTAATATTTAATTAAAGAATTGAAGTTTTTAAATGAGATTTTCCAGTTCTTGTTCTAGGGGTACTATCTTATATTTTTTTTTATTAATTTCATACTTGAAAGAAATTACCCTGGCTTTCATTTATCCAATTAATTTTGCAACGGAAATATTTTTTTAAATGAATCTACTTTTTTGAAGGTAAAATGTTTTCTTTCATTGTACCTTTCCGTCGCTCTCCCAAAGTTTCTTTCCGCCGTTTGTTTCATTTTTACAATCAGGATTTTGCAGTTTTCAGAGGAACAGTATTTCACCTTTATTTCTGTTCAGTTGCTTCTTGCAGTAGAGGATTGATTCTTCGCTGGTTCTACTTTTCCAAATCGTCGATCAGGATAGAGAGAATTTTTATCGGCCTTTGGATTAGTTCACAGAGAAACCATTTTCACTTTGGTTTGCTTTTTCACAACATTTTCTCAAGAATACTTTTATTTTTCTGTATACGAAAACTATTGAGATGGCTTTGTCTGTCTGTCCGCACTTTTTCTATCCGCCCTCAGATCTTAAAAACTACTGAGGCTACAGGGCTGCAAATTGGTATGTTGATCATCCACCCTCCAATCATCTAGCAGAGCAAATTGCAGCCCTCTAGCCTTAGTATTTTTATTTTATTTAAGGTTAAAGTTAGCAATGATAGTGCGTCTGGCAATGCAACAACTCAGGCCACCATGGCTGCATCTGAGAGTTTCGTGGGCCGTGGCTGAGAATTTCATACAGCATTATACGCTGTACAGAAAACTCGGATTTGTACTTGTTTCCTTATGGTTTTATTTCATTTTATGAAATTTCGTTCTCAAGCCAAGCACTGGGGCATTTTTGGATGTTCAGCGCTTAATGCAGTGAAAAGGAATTGGAGTGGCTGGACGGCAATGTAACGAGTTTCAGAAAATAAAGGGGGTTGAAGCACAAAGGTCTACAGCTGGAACTGGGAGAAAACACCTCAGTTGCACTAAGATGTATTAATTATGGAAATTTTTTTTAATTGTTTCTGTTTCCCGTATTCTTAGGGAAAATGTGCTCTCTTCGTTACTCACATTTTCTTATCCTCTTCTCTAGAAAGATATTTTTATTTATTCATCATTCTTGGAAAAATACTATTTCTTTTTGTTGCATTTGCCTCAGCATTTCTTGGTTAAAGCGTTTCCTCAGTGGTTTCGTAATTTGAAGATGTTCCTAAGAAAGGTTGTTTCCTTTATGGTTCAATTTTTTCATTCGTTTTCTTCAGTGAATTTTTGAATTTTTCAAATGATTTTACTGTGGAAAAAGTGTTCTCTTTTGGTTTGATTATTCCTTTATTCTTTACTCGGAATCCCTTCCTGCACTTCAGTAATATTACTACAATAATTTTCTCAAGGAAGTTATTTTCTTGTACCTAATAAACCAGTTTTCCAGTGAAATAAACGTTTATATGACTTTTCAAAATGTTTTCAGGTAGATAGTTTCTCCTCTTGCTTAAATCATTTTCATTTTCTCGAGAAGATTTTTTGTCACCGTGTTGCCATTTATTTTCTGAAGTAAAGGGAGTCTATTCTTGTGAAAGTAAAATGTGTATTCTCTTTATTTTGCCTTGCCGATTATTTTGTCCTGGGACATTAATTAATTTTTATTCTTATTCTCTGTCAATTCTTCAGTTGAAGTTATCCTATTATTTCGTTGAGGAGAACATTGTTGTTTTCCCGTTTGGTTTTATTTTCCAATAGATTTCTGTCAGAGAATACCTCTCCCATTTTAGCTTCCTTTTCTTCATACAGGGATTTTATCCTCCCTTTCTAGTTTAATTTTCCACCAATTTCTCAAAGGAAAGATTTCCTTTTCTTTCATTTGATCCACTATCCTTCTCTTATGGAAAAAGCCATTGTTCTCCCTAGTTTTCATTTTTTTACATACCCTAAAGAAAAATAGCTTTTTAGTTTTCGGCAAAAGAAATCTTTTCAGATGGCTATTTTTCTGTCCGCTCTTAAGTCTTAAAAACTACTGAGGCTAGAGGGCTGCAAATTGGTATGTTGATCATCCACCCTCCAATCATCAAATATACCAAATTGCAGCCCTCTAGCCTCAGTAGTTTTTATTAGATTTAAGGTTAAAGTTAGCCATTATCGTGAGTCTGGCACTGCTATAGGTGCGAAGATCACAGGCCACCACGGGGCCTTGGCTGAAAGCTTCATGGGCCGCGGCTGAGAGTTTCATGGGCCGCGGCTGAGAGTTTCATGGGCCGCGGCTGAGAGCTTCATGGGCCATGGCTATGAGTTTCATGGGCCGTGGCTGAGAGTTTCATACAGCTTTATACTCTGTACAGAAAACTCGATTGCGCCGAAGAAACTTCGGCGCATATACCACTTGCTTTTATTTTACATACCCAAAAGAAAAAGACCTTTTTTCTGGTGTCATTTCCCTTCCTTCTCTTTGTTATTATCCTAGTCATCATTTGCCCAAGGAACAAGACTCAAGCCGTTTGTATCTTTATGGGAGCGAACACATTGGGGTGATTAGAAGTAACTTAGGCGGGAAGTGAGGCGAAAGTCGTGGCTGATGCAAAGGCCAGAGTCATCTCGTTCAGCCCTGAATACCTAAACGGCTCTTTTACCTTCTCCCTTACATTCACAAGTTCGCTCCCAAACTCTTTTACGAACTTTTCTTGTTCGTGCAGGATGGGATAGGGATCACGGATGGAAATTTAAGCCCTCCTGTTCCTCCTCTTTTTTTTTTTTCCTCGTCCTTAGGATGATGCGAGGACATCTTTCTTTCCGTGTTTTTAGATCGGTTTGGATTCCTTAAATTTGTGGACTGTTATATATGAGGTTCCGTAGATATAAGCTTCATTTCATTCAAGAAAGATAATAAAGTAAAAAAATGCGCCGAACTTCCTTCTGAGCAATCGGGTTTTCTGTGCAGCGTATAATGCTGTATAAAGCTCTCAACCGCGGCCCATGAAATTTTCAGCCATGGGCCGGTGGTGGCCTTTGTTCTTGGCACCAATAGCGGTGCCAGACGCACGATTACGGCTGACTTTAACCTTAAATAAAATAAAAACTACTAAGGCTAGAGGGCTGCAATTTGGTATGTTTCATGATTGGAGGGTAATGATCAACACACCAATTTGCAGCTCTCTAGCCTCAATAGTTTTTAAGTTCTGAGGGCCGACAGAAACAGGGCGGACGGACAAACAAGCAGCCATCTCGATAGCTTTCTTTTACAGAAAACTAAAAACCAGTTTCTTCTATTTATGCTTCCCAAAGTTAATCTTGGCTATTGTTCCTGACTTCTTTCTAAACTCCTTCATTGAATGTTTTGTCTTCTTCGCCTATTGTTTCGGGGAATTTGTATGACATGGTCATTGACGAAAAGCGAAAACTTCTCTCGCGCTTTTGTTAATTCTTCAAGTTTTCCCAGGCAGCGTTTCATTTCCTTTTTATTTTTCATTCTATTGCTGACACCACTTGAATCATTCCGTATGTATACTCGTATCACAATTCCACTTAGACCTTCCTTGTAAACAATCCTAAAATACATAATCTTGCAAATCATTCTTTCACTGAACAAAATGGTGATAGTTATGAAGAAAATAGAAAAAAATATGAATAAAATAATACATAAACAAATATACAGAAGATAAAGAAATAGTATACACAACAATCTTGACTTTGTTAAACGAATTTTGACAAACTTATCTGTCTCTCTCTTGTGTATGTGTTCATATGTTTGTTGTCTTGACCAGATTATTATTATTATTATTATTATTATTATTATTATTATTATTATTATTATTATTATTATTATTATTATTTCAGTAGGTTACTCAATCGTAACCCGTGAGTGGAGAGGTAAAGTGGAAATGTGAAGGGGGCCTAATGTGGACCTCTCGACACGGACCTTGTCGGCCCAAAGCTTGTAAAGGGTAACATAGTTGGCAAAGTCCCTTTATGATAGCCAACAGGAGAGAGAGACTGGGGTAGAACAGACAGAGGTGTGATGTGCAGGAAGGTTTGAAAATGAGAGGAAAAACCTCCTGCAATATGTAAATGGAAGCATCTAGCTTGATGTCAAAGGGGGTCCACATAAGGCTGTCATGCTTCCATGACGGTTTGACGCTTTGCAGGTGAGACGAGAGAGTTAGGAAGGAACAGGACCCACTGAGACAGGTCGACCAGACGAGGGATTAAAGATGAATCACCCGAGTCGACCGGGTCAAGTGACCCATGGCCCATGATTTGCAGGTTGTAAACTGGGGATGTTAAACATCTAGTGCTATAGTAAATACATATACCTGGGAAGGAAGGACTGTTGATGTTGGTGCTAGTTTGGTGGAAGTTTCTAGAGGTCATGCATCGCCTGTGGAGTGGTTGATG